>NC_043007.1:38156746-38306746 GCF_006345805.1 Octopus sinensis
CTAACAGTGCTCTCCATTGCTAGTGGTCCTGTGCCAGCCCCTCTGCAACCTCCTGGGTTTGGCCTCATCATGGTGAAGGGACTTGTGTGTTCCTTAGATCTGAGAGAGTGTACCCATCTGGAGTTGGTCTCCCAGGGAGGTTTCAGACTAATGGTGACCCATGACAGGTTGACTCATTGCCAAGATGGTGGCCCCATCATCTGACTGTTCTGCAAAGGATCAACAATTCACCCAGAAGAAACCAAAACTTTTGGAAAGAAACAAACACATAAACACACTGTTACACACACATGCATGCATACACACTTGGCAGGTTTCCATACACGTTCCATCTTCCAATCTTGTTGTTAAGGTCTTGTGAGCTGTGTTAGTCTTGGCCCTTCCTTGGAAAATATCAGTAGCATAGAGAGGGGAAACTTACATGCAAGGACAACCGCTGATCTTCCATAAATTAAAAATATCCTACTTGCCCCCTCTTGCTCTCTGCACTCCACAATGCATTGCTGCAGCTACCTTCCCCTCCACTGAACCATGAAGGTTTCTTCCGTAGAGTCCATCAGATCCAGTCTTCAGATGCAGAAGGAGGCAAGCCCTAATAATCTAATTAACCTATAGCTGGGACCCTGACAGGTGCAGCTACTCCAGGTCACTCTGACTGACAGGGGTTATGTATACCTTTTATCTTTTATTTTTTATACATTCCAGTCATTGGAGTGTGGCCATGCATGGGCACTGCCTCAAGCTGTTTAGTCAAACAAATCAATCAAGTTCTTTTTTTTTTTAAAGTCTGCTACTTATTCTACAAGTTTCTTTGACCAATCTACTAAGTTACAAGCAAATAAACAAACCAACACTGGTTGTCAAGCAATGGTGCGGAGACAAAGAAAAACCACAACACACATTTTATATACACACACACACATATATACATACATACACACATATACATATATACATACATATACAAGGTGCAGTGAATATATTGTCTAAATTAAGCAAAAATAAAAATAACACTGACATCTCATTTTAACAGATATATTTACCAAAATTACATTAAAATATCTTGAAATACTAAAGAGTAAATTTATTCGTTAAAATTGCCATTGGCTTCAACCACAGACTCTAGACAACTTTGAAATCTCCTGCAACTTTCTGGATGGTCTCCTTGTTTAAGTTGGTGGATGCTGCTATAATCCTTGTCTTTAGTTCATCTTTGGTGTTACAAGGAGTTTTGTTGGTGGCCTTGCTCAACTGCGCCCCACACATAATAATCAAGGGGGTTGCAGTCTGGGGAGTTAGGTGGTCAGATGTTAGGGTGATGTGGTTGCAGAAATTGTCTGACAGCCATGATTGGGCTTTCCTGCTTGTGTGGCATGGTGCAGAGTCCTGTTGCCAGATACAGGGTCTTCCAGCAGCTACCCTCTTCATCCAGGTTAGCACCAACTCCTCCAGGCACTAGATGTAGGCCTCTGTGTTGAGTCTGAGGTCATGTAAAAAGATGGAGGCATAACATTGCTATCACTAGTGATCACTCCAAACACTGTGATGCTGACTGGATGTTTGATTTTTATCACTCTCAGTACATGTTTTGTGGACACCTCAAGCCAATGGTTTATTCTGTGTGTTCACCATCTGTTCGTATTAGCACTTCTGGCATGAATGCCAAGCAGTACAGCATATTGTTTCCAAATTTCTGGCAGAGTGAATAGCATTATGGTGCTGTTTTTCTCACAGACAGTGCCCAACTGACCCTACTATACTGTGCCGCTAACAAAATAAAAAATAATACGCATGCGTGAAATTAAAAATATAAAATGGCAACAATTTAACCATTGCACACTGTATATATATATATATATATATATATATATATATGACAGGCTTCCACATAATTTCCTTCTACCAAATTTACTCACAAAGCATGATCAGTCCAGGGTTATAGTAGAAGACACTTTACCAACTTGTTGCACAGTGGGACTGAACCTAAAACCACATGTAACAATAAACTTTTCACACATCCTACCCCTAGAAACCAAACTTCATCTCCTCTTCTAAACTGCATTCTTTTCTTCCTCACATTTCCTCTTCATACATTATGATTATCTCCCACTCCCCATCCCTGCCCTCACTGCCTTGCAAACTATACTGCTGCTTTCCCCCACCCCATCTTTATACCCAGGTTTTCACCAGTCTCTGCAATCACCACTCCCTACTCACGCCTTCTTGACTATACCTGACTGCATATATTATGACCTCCATACCTTGAGGGTATGCCCTAGCAATTGCCACCATTTATCTCTCTCTTCCTTACTCTTCCGTTCCATCTACGCTCTGATCTCCGTCACTAGTGTGTATACCCTGGCACTTAACCACTATCCCTCCCCTGCTCTCTCTTGCACTATTGCACCTCCCCACGCTCAAATTTCCTTATCTTGGTAATCTTGCTGGTACCACATAAAAGGTATCCAGTCCACAATGTAAAGCAGTTGGCATTTGGAAGGGCATCCAGCTGTAAAAACCATGCCAAACCTGATCTCACCTGTGCTGATGCCATGTAAAAAACACAGTCCACTCTTCAGAGTGGTTGGTGTTAGGAAGGGAATCAAGCCATAAAAACCATGCCAAAACAGACACAATAGCTTGGGGTAGTGTTCTACCTGGCCAGCTCCTGTCAAACAGTCCAACCCATGCCACCATGGAAGCCGGATATTAAACGATGATGATATACACATACCATCATCATTACAATCATTGTTTTATTGTCCACTTTCTTTTCTGGAATGGCTGGCAAAACTGATTGACACAGACATTCTAAAGCTGAATGCTCTTCCTGTCACCCACTCTCACTTATTTCCAAGCAAGTTAATTTCTGAGTGGCCAAAAATGCTTTTATGGAAGACCGGAAATGAAAAAAATCTGCTTGCGATGAATAATTCAATAGCCAGACAGGTTTCAATAGCAGATTGTAAACAATGACAGAGTACGGAAGTGATTGTTTCCATTCCGTTGTGCAAACATCAAGACAAGAAGAAACCACAAACAAACACTGTCACATACACATATCATCATCATCATTATCATTTATTGTTTTAAAATCCACTTTTTCATGTTTGCATGAGTTAAGTGGAATTCATTGAAGCAGATTTTCTACAACCAGTTGGCCTTCCTGAGGCCAACCCTGACCAGTTTCCTAGCAAGATAATATTTCTCAGTGGCCAAAACGTGCTTTTTTTTTTATGGAAGACTGGAAATGTAGGACTCTGCTTGCATGATGATGATGATGCTCATTTCTAACTAACCTGTGATGTTAAGACAAACTAACACACACACACACACATGATTTTTTTGTCAGTTTGCATCTATTAAATCCACTCACAAGGCTTTGGTTGACCCAAGACTATAAGTATAGGACATTTGCCCAAAGAGCCACACAGTGGGACTGAACCTGAAACCATGTGGTTTGGAAATTAACTTCTTAACCAGACAACATGCCAGCTTAATTGACACCGCAGTGGGTTTATTCTTTTATTCTTTTACTTGTTTCAGTCATTTGACTGTGACCATGCTGGAGCACCAACTTCTTAATTAATCATTCTAGTCATTTAACTGTAATTTATTTTCAGTTTTTTTTTTTTTATGTGAACATTGGTACTTGTATGGGCTGAATTGAACAGACAGACAAGTAGACAGACAGACAGAGAGGGAGAAACTGGCAGAGAGATAGATACACAAATAGAAAAGCAGGCAGACAGACAAGCAGACATACTGAGAGAGAAGTAGACAGACAAATAGATATATAGACAAGGAAGCAAATACAAATAGACAGACAGGGAGACAAACAGACAAAGACAGACAGCAAGACAAACAGAGAATGAGAGAGAGAGAGATGGAGAGAGAAATAGACAGATAGAGAGAGACAAACAGAGAAGCAAACATAAATAGACAGAGAGACAGACAGATAGAGAGACAGATACGCAATCAGACAGACAGAGAGGCAAACAAACAAGCAGAAAGGCTGAGAAATAGATATAGACAGCTTGATAGATAGATAGATAGATGGATTTATAACTTACAGATAACAGCAGCAGTACATTTATTGTTAGAGAAACGGAACTGTTTGATTCTTTCTTTAACACCATCATTCAGTTCACAAACCGGTTGAGACTGGAAGGAAAAAACAAAAAACAAAATAAGAGCAAAGTTCTTTGAATAAAGTCTCTAGTTCGTATTCTAGAATGTATTCATGCATTAAAAATAATACAAATAAAAATAAAACTTATCTTATAAGTAATATTAGATCAGAGCATCTAATCAAGACAGAAAAAAATAAATAAGAAACAGGATCACTGACAAATGACATAACAATTGTTTGTCTTGTAGAATGGAAACATTACCAATTACACTACAGAGAGTTTGGCATTGGCGGCAGTGGCATCATCATCATCATGACCATTGTTATTATCATTTTAATTTCTACTTTTCCATGCTTGCATAGAGCAGGTGGAATTCATTGAGGCAAATTTTATACGGCCAGATGCTCTTCCTATCACCAACCTTCAACTATTTCCAATCAAGGTAAATATTGGGTTGTCCAGAAAGTTCGTGCCAATTTATAGTAGCTTACCTTTCGACTTATTTTAGAACATGGTCCAGTTCCATAAAATAGGATTTGACTACACCTCCATTTAGAGCACAGTTTAAGCTATCTTTTTGTGGAAGAAGGTTTATGTTCCTATAACCTGTATTAATTCTGTAACCCTTTAAAATGGAAGATAAGAAAGTTCATTTTCGGCATTGATGCTTTGGGAACCAGACAAAAATTGCTGCGGTTCAGCTGGGATGTGTTACCCCTACCCTCCATATTCACCAGATATTGCTCCTTTGGATTTCCACTTATTCAGGTCTCTGCATAATAGTCTTAATGGTAAAAATTTCAATTCCTTGGATGATGTAAAAAGATATCTTGATGAATTCTTTGCCATGAAACCACCTCAATTCTGGGAAGAGGGTATTTTCAAGTTAAAGGAAAGGTGGAAACGCATTGTACAACAAAATAGTTCATATTTGGTTGATTAGAAATGTAATAGCAAGTATTTATTGACCTTTTTCTTTCTTTTAAAAATCGGCACAAACTTTCCGGACAACCCAATATTTTCCCATGGCCAGACATGTTATAGCAGAATATTGGAAATGAATGACACTGCTTGTATGACATGATATCAAGACAAGGAAGCACAAATATAAGCATTCACACACACACATAACAGTTAAGTAGAGAAGATACATATTAACCATTCCAAAACTCAGAGAAACTGTTAACTTTACTTATACATTTAATATTTCAGGATAAAATTTTAGTCATTTAACTACCACCTGGTCACTCACATATTTCCACTATATGACAGACTTTTTCATCTATTGCCAGGGCTATAGTAAAAGTTACACAGTGGGACTGAACCCAAAACCAAGTGATCAAGAAGCAAACTTCTTAACTACACAGCAACATCTTCACCTATACACAGCCAAGCTGAGACCTCTTTTCAAGTTATACACAATAAAACTTTTGGTGTTTTTTTTACTATTATAACTATATTATTTATCCATACAATGGCTTGTTGCTAGCATGATAGGTTATTCTTCTAATGTCTGACACAATGAGGTGTGTCACTTCAGTGCAATGTTTGCAAAGAAATATAACCCCATGAATTAACTGTGAATATTTTAATGTAAATAATTTATAAGTGCAGGCATCACAATGTGGTTAAGAAATTTATTTCTCAACTAAATGGGTTTGGGCTAAGTCCCACTGCATAGCATCTTCGATCGGTGTCATTACTATAGCCTTGGACTAACCAATGCCTTGTAAGAGAAATTGGTAAATGGAAACTGCAAGAAGCTTGTTATGTTTGTATGTGTGAGTGGAAATTGTGACTTGATATGATGCACTGGTTACCACTTGAGCAAAGAAGTAGTGGAGTCAACATTCCTTGTTGACATTATCACTGGTCACCCTGGGTTTTCAAACACCTCTGGAATAAAATAATCCCTTACTTGAAAACAGGCAAAGATTAGTGACAGGAAAAGCATCTATCATCATCATCAACATCATCGTTTAACATCTGCTTTCCATGCTAGCATGGGTCGGATAATTTGACTGAGGGCTGGTGAACCAGATGGCTGCACCAGGCTCCAATCTTGATCTGGCAGAGTTTCTACAGCTGGATGCCCTTTCTAACGCCAACCAATCCGAGAGTGTAGTGGGTGCTTTTACATGCCACCGGCATGGGGGCCAGTCAGGCAGTACTGGCACCGACCTCACTCGAATGTTTTTACACGTGCCACTGGCACAGGTGCCAGTAAGGCGATGCTGGTAACGATCACCTGGCTGTGAAATCCTGCCTCAACTAAATCTCCATCCAAATCCATGCTAACATGGAAAAACAGGCATTGAATGAACAATCATGTGATATAAAAGAGTAAAGGCACCAATGTGAAACAGAAAAAAGAAAACGGGCCTATTCATGTGATTATAACCACACCTTATTACTTAACTACACAACTGTCTACCAATAATACTACTAAGTATCTGCCACTCCATTACCTGAAATTAAATCCTATAATTTATTTCTGCATTACATCCTTAAGTAAATTCATCAGTCACTTAGCTCTAGCAGGAGATGCTTTTCTTCTAATGTTACACCATTAAAATCTTAGCATTTAATTCATAATAACTTGTTTCAAAGTAAATTGTTGTACACTTATGACGTAATCACTGGTATTCTTTTTCACAGACAGCATGGTCACAACTAAAACAGCTTTGATCAAAAGTGTACAAATTCAAAGCTGATCTAGGGCTAAACAAAAATAAAGCACAGGAAAAGAAATTCAAGTAAATACAGTTAACAGTTTTACATCAACTTGTATTTGTTAAAGGCACAGGAGTGGCTGTGTGGTAAATAGCTTGCTTACCAACCACATGGTTCCGGGTTCATTCCCACTGTGTGGCACCTTGGACAAGTGTCTTCTACTATAACTACGGGCCGACCAAAGCCTTGTGAGTGGATTTGATAGACGGAAACTGAAAGAAGCCCATCATATATATATATATATATGTATATGTGTATGATTGTGTGTCTGTGTTTGTCCCCCAGCATCACTTGACAACCGATGGTGGCGGTGTTTACATCCGCGTAAACTAGTGGTTCGGCAAAAGAGACCAATAGAATAAGTACTAGGCTTACAAAGAATAAGTCCTGGGGTCGATTTGCTCGACTAAAGGCGGTGCTCCAGCATGACCACAGTCAAATGACTGAAACAAGTAAAAGAGATAATTCTCTCTATTATTAACACAAAGCCTGAAAATTTTTTGAGGAAGGGGCTAGCTGATTACATCAATCCCAGTGCTCAACTGATCCTGAAAGAATGAAAGGCAAAACTGACTTTGGTGGAATTTGAATTCAGAACATAACGCTGGAAGAAATGCAGCTAAGTATTTTGTCCAGCATGCTAACAATACTGCAACTTTGCTGCCTTGACCACACACACAATCATCATCACCATCATCATGATGCTTATATGAGTTAGGTGGAATATGTGGATTTTCTACAGCTGTATATCCTTCTTTTCATCAATCCTGACCCGTTTCCAAGCAAGGTAATGTTTCCCCATGGCCACACACGTTTTTCATGAAAGAATGGAAATAAACAGCATCACTTGTATGACAGTGATGCCCATCTACAATCATCATATGACATCAAGACAAGGGCACACATACATGTATATATGTACATATCCAGGCTTCTTTCATTTTCTGTCTACCAAATCTACTGACAAGGTTTTGGTCAGCCAGGAGCTATAGTAGATTATGCTTGCCCAAGGCGCTGAGCAGTGGGACTGAACCCAAGACTACATAGCTGGGAAACAAGCTTCTCAACTACATACCCACACTTGCACCTAGCTACCTACCTATTTCTTTACACTAGGGGCTAAACACAGAGAGGACAAACAAGGACAGACAAACAGATTAAGTCGATTATATCAACCCCAGTGCGTAACTAGTACTTAATTTATCGACCCCGAAAGGACGAAAAGCAAAGTTGACCTCGGCGGAATTTGAACTCAGAACATAGCGGCAGATGAAATACCGCTAAGCATTTCGCCTGGCGTGCTAACGATTGTGCCAGCTCACCGCCATACTACCTACCTACACACACACACATACATACAGACTTACATCATTACCATCATCATTTGATGTTTATTTTCTATTCTGGTACAGACTGGATGGTTTGCCAGGATCTAATGAGCAGTAGGACTGCATTGAACTCCAATGTCAGCTTTGGCATGGATTCTACAGCTCATTGCCCTTCTTACTGTCAACCATTTTACAATGCATACGAAGTGCTTTTTTTATGACACCAGCACTTGTGACATCACCAAGTAACTTACAACACAAAGAAAATGCCCTCCACTCAAGTAAGAGGGAGTCTATTTGAGACAGAGGGAGGTGGTTTTATACAAAGTGTTGAAAACATTAATATGATAACAGGACAAGTAGTACAGTTACCTTGCTAGAAAAGAGATACAAGGCTATCCTTGCTTTATAATGCTGGATAGGAGTAAATGAAAACAAAACAAAAATAGTGGTGACTAACTGCCAGAATGAACTCTCAAAGTACAAGGAGGTAGGTAGAAAAGAAAATACAGACAGAGGATCAAAGGGAAAGGGAGAGGGGATAAGAGTATAAGAGAGTGACAGATGGTTAAAGGTGAATGTAGTGAATTATGAACAATAGTAAAGGTGTGGTTGATGAATATCTGTATGGAGGTGTGAAGGTGAAAGAGACTGAAGTGGCACAGGAAGGAGGAGGTGATGAGCAGCAGTACAGAACGGGTGGAGGACAGCATCAAAAACTTCCACATAGATAAGAAAGTAGGGAACCCGATGTGCAGTGTGTGAGAGTGAGGAGGGAGCTCCACAGTAACAAACAAGCTTAGAGGTGTGCAGTGGTTAAACTGAGTGGAGTGTGTAAGGGTAGGACAGACATGAGAAGGTCTTGATAATGATTGCAGATATGAGAAGTGTTAAAAATGAGGTATGACAGACCTAAGATGTAGCTCAGAGGAAATGGAGAGATTAATAGAAGGCACAGAAAAGATGGGAGAATGTTCTGAAAAAGAATGAAGGAAAGGTGTATGTTTAAGTCTGTGTGAGAGAAAAAGAGTACACACACACACACAAAATGTATTCTACCACTGATTTTCAACATCTCTATATATATAAAGCTGAAGTTGTCTGTGTATGGCAGGTTTGGTAGCCTTCAACTAATACTATCTCCTCCAAGATCCTGTGGCGCAAGTTGACCAAAATTGAGAGTATGATAGAAGAAGGCTTGCTCTTCCTTCCGTAGAAGAAAAAATTCAAATCGGACCATGTTAACACCAAAAATTATTTACATAAAAAAGGCGCTTTTTTTCTATGAATATCCCTATTTTTTACGATTTTTTTACTTCTGTGTCGCCATTTTTTGGTGTATTTCAACCAGAAAAATTTTCACTTAAAGAGAATAACAAGCTACATAATGCAAAATTTTTACTTTTCAAAAATTCCAATTCTAAAGGGTTGAAACAAACCTGAGCAATGCCAGGCAATACTGCTAGTTTGAGCATTAATTCAACTGAGACACCAACTCATTGAATTAGCATGTCAGTTGGCTAAGTATTCCAAAGACAGCTGTACCTTTGATATAGTTTTCAAGTGCAATCAGTTTGACATGGTGTGTCAAAATTGAACCTTTGAATAACAAACACAATCCACTGGTAGGTTTCAAAATGATTTTCGTCAACCCAAATTTACCTACAAGGCTTGAGTGTGACCTGAAGCCATGACAAAGTCACTTGCCCAATATGGTATTGAACCTCAAACTTCATAGTTGCGAAACAAGCTTCTTAACCTCTCAGCCACACGCGTACGCGCGCATCATTTGAGTTAAAAACGAGAGTCATGATTAATTAAAGATGGCTCGTAATTCTTTAATTCTTGGAAAACTCAGCATCTGATCAATCTGAATCTTATGGAATTCAATAACTCTAAGATTCCATCTGCATGGAAAACAATGGTTAAGTTCGTGCTTACATATTCAATACAAAGACCAAAAAAGAGTCAACAAGATAAAACTGGAGAGAATTAAAGGGATAACAAGAAGTTACTATGTGCTGGAACAGATAAATAATTTAGTACAAACATATTCAATATGCATAGCCCCTAACTCGTAAGAGTAACTTGGTACCCTAACATGCAGTGTACTTTCGCAAACGGTTTTCGGTGCTTTAAGTAGTCACGAGCAAACATAGACATCTCTGGGCTTTTTCTACCGTTGTGCCAGCGAAACATCGAGGATGTGACAGCTGGAGAATGGTCTGCATCAGCACTCGGCTTGTACTCATTTCATCTGGGTTGACTGGAGCAACGTGAAATGAAGTGCCTAAGGACACGATGCATCGCCAAGTCTAGGAATCAAACACAGTATCTTAAGATTGTGAATCCAGCATCAAAACCATTAGGTCACGCGCCTTCATATTCTTTATAGGAAGAGTACTGAAAATGCTAACCAGAAATAAAAGGCAGGCAAGTTGGTGTTGTTATACAAGGATCATTAAAAATATATGCTTTTGTGAAATTGGAATTGTTTATATCTCAAGTTGTCCCCCTTTTTGTAGTCAGAAGTAGAAAGGAAGCGTCTATCCATGATCCTTATCGGCCCCCTTCGAGACTAGTAGGAGGAAGGGAAGAAACCTAGCCCTCCTAAAGCTTGCAACAGTGTCCTCTGCTAAAAGGTACCTAAGGGTTAGAGGGTTAGATGATAGTGTAAGATTGGGCGACGTTTTAAGTCCATCACCCATGAACAGGAATGACTCCTAAGTAAGATTTCCACAGTGTCCTTATACCAAAATTCACTGAAAAAGCTTTGGTCGACAACTTACATGTCAAAAGTGCGACTCATGGGGATTGAACCCGAAGCTAAACAGCAATGCCTGCATCCTTGATTGAACAAAAGCATTCTAATCGTAATCCGTCTGTCTTTCTTTTCTCTGGGTACAGTAATCTCGGACTACACTATCCTAAATATCCTTGCTTTTTTTAAAACGTTACGATACGATTTGATTGCAGTTTTGCTGTTATTTTTAGTAGGTTGAACGCAGAGGTTGGCTCGCTGTTAAATTGTCTTTAATATTCTTATTTTTATCCTTTGTATCAGTTGTTCTTAAATTTAAACTTAAAATCAGAGGTATTACGCATTATTTTCCTAGGCGAGTTTAAAGTTACCCTCGACTCTCTCGTGTATGTTGAACTAAGCATTTGGTAAAAGTGAAAGAACAGTTTCCGAATGAACATAGAATGCAGCATTGATTCGAAAAGTTTTGCAATGGAGACGAGAGTCCCAAATGGGAATAAAGCTTAAGGACCTTCATCTGCTTTTGAAAATAATCAACTAGTGGATATTAATGTGGAAAAAAAGCATGCAAACTATCAAACAAATGACACGCACGCAGTCATATTCTAAGTTATTATTTATTCAATTTCACGTAATCTAAAATAAAAAGGAGGAAGAATAAAATTATGTAGGTTTCCATTTGAATTGAACTCGGTCAAAACTAGATATATTAGTCAAATGATGCTGCAGAAATCTACTAAATTGGGTTATCCGCCATATTCCCTAGATCTGTTACCCACTGCTTACCATTTAGTTCAAGCATTGAGGCGAGGCAACCCTAATAACTTTCAGTAAACCAGATGTATCTCAAATACATTATAAATTAATAGGGAGACAGTGCTCATGATCTTTGCAAACCATCCCAGCTTTGCGAAATAGATGCGGCAGATACCTAGCAAGAACATCTACAAGAAAACGTGTGATGAGGAGGGAACAGGTGTTCTGGTCCGAATGCTCAAAACAAAGCGAACTCCACTAAAGGCACCGAAGAACTGTTGGAGTGTTTAAGTGCTCGAGCGGGCCGCATGACAGATTGGCAACCCATAGTAGTGAAGACAGTAAGGATGATGTGCTAGTATATATATGTTCAAAGTATAAGGTATTATGCTGTGATGAGGGACAGAAACCTGATCGAGTATTTAATTGCCTTCAGCAATATTTTGGTTTTGAAATCATAGATATTACTTCTGTCTCGGATATACTTCGTAAAAGAAAAGAAAAAAAGAAGAAAAAAACCCACTTATTTGAATGTGTGTACTTTTTATTAAGCCTATATTCAGTAACGAACAGAAGTAAAGGTATAGAATAAGGCCTCGGTAAAAGGATAAAAAAAATATTCGTTTTAATTCTCCAGGACTCACTTGGACCGACGAACTAAGGAAAGGTGAGGAATAAATAAAGGTGGCAGGGTATATTTTCCGGAATCATTGCAGTGTCATTTCAGATAGAGTGATTGATGAAAAGATCTGAATGAATTGAGCGTATGAAAGGAAGAGTAAAAAAATTTCTAAATAAAACAAACCCTATTTAAAGCGAGACGGGTAAATCACATGATTCCAAAACCTGGTGGCTAAAATGTGACACTAATAAGTTGTCATATTAAAAGGAAAATTAATTAGGAAAAATAAATGCATTTGTATTTATTTAACCACTTAGTTCATACTATTAGATAGATAGATAGGTAGGTAGGTAAGTAGATAGATAGATAATTAGATAGATAGATAGATAGATAGATAGATAGATAGATAGATAGATAGATAGATAAGTAGGTAGGTAGGTAAGTAGATAGATAGATAGATAGCTCGCTCGCTAGATGAATAGATTGACTGATGGGTAGGTAAAGGGATAGATATACATGACTGGATTTTTTAGTTCGTCCAAACCATCACACTCTATAAACATTCTGTCATATCAACATATAGATTATTCACATTCATAAACACATGATTGAGTGTGAATATGTGTGTGTGTAGCTAGGTATAGAAACAATTTCTGTATGTAAATGCGTATATGTGTGTGTGTGTGTGAGTGTGTAAAACAGTGAAACAATGTTTGTACCTTATTCTTTATTATTATCATCATTGTTTATCGAATATGTGTTTAGCAAAAGAAGAAAATGTGAGAATGATCACTTTTTCTGTTTCCACGTTCTCTTCAAGTATCGGCACAGCACTTTGTTTAGAACATGTAAACACAAATTTATTGTTTCAAATCTAGTTTACATATCCTTAAAAAGAAAATTAATTTTAACATTTAGCTATCAACTTTTAAAAATATAGGGTTTATATTTTCTGTAACTAGTTATATCATCGTTATATCACTTTGGTTAGTAGAAGTTTGTTTGTTACTTTTTATCATCGACGTTTTAATGTCACATGATTTTATGATATTCAGGATGTCCAGCCATCAATGTATTCGTGCGTATATTTGGGTGCGTGTGTGTATACACAAATACACACACGGATATGTGTGTGTATATATATATATATATATATATATATATATATATATATATATATATATATGCGCAAAGATACATATATGTATATACACATCTATACGTAGATCTGTGCATATAATACATACATACATGTACATACGTATTGTGTGTGCGTGCGCGTAGGCTTGTACATGGATATGTACACACAATATACACGGGTATACATACATATACGCACACAGTCACTACTAGGAATCGACATTCACTATGCCTTTCGCTATTCTTTAGGTGCCTATGAAGTTGCGATAGCTTGCAGATAGCTACAACACACCCATCCTTAAACAAGTGGGACGTGGAAGACAAACAGCTGGACGATGACAGGGCTGAAAATTATATATATATATATAAATATGGTTATGTAAATACACATATACATAAATGCTTACGTATACTTACAAATGCTCATATATGGATAAATACTTATACAGACACATATATGGACACATACAAACACACATATTTTATATATATTTATTTCTTACTATATCGAAAATAGGTATGTTATACATGAGCATGTACTGTGTATGTTGCTAAGTATAGATGTATAAATGAATGCATGTGACTAAAGAGTGTTTATATCATAATTTGTTCGAGTGAACCAAGAGGCTGACATAATGGGCGAGAGGTATATGTGTGTGTAGTGCGTAAGTGTTACATGGTGGGCGGTGCTTGTTCCGAAACATGGTTGGCAAGAAAATTGCCGTCGCTCCTTTTTTGCATGTATAAAATGTATTTGAGCGCGCTTGCCTTAAGGGGAAATTGACACAAGGTTCAAAGAAAGAAAGGAAGAAGAACGAATAAGAGTCATGAAAAGAACGTTCGTACAGATAGAAATGACAGAAATTGTTGAGGAAGGGAAAGTTGTGAGAGACTACTGGGTTATGAAAGAAAGAACGGGAGAGATTTGGGTGTGTGAGTGATAAAGTGTGATAGATATAGATAGACATACAAGCAAAACGAAGCCGAATTGCATCTGAGAGAAATAATTAGGAGACACACAGAACCTGTTTGTACAGATGAAAGAAAGACCGAAAGAAGGAGGCTCTGTGAGTGTGTGTGTGTGTGTGTATTTGAGCGAGAAAGCCGCTAAGTTGCGCGCGCGCACGTGTATAACAAAGAGAGGAGTGGTGGGGTGAATCAGTCGCACACCTTCGAAGAAAATTTTCTTAAATATTAAATATGTGCGCGAGTATTTTTAGTAATGTCGTTAAGAAATGTAAACGTAAAGACGGTTTTCAAAAAAGAAAAAAAAGATGACAGACAAAGAGTAAAAGGGGTGGAAGGTGATAAAATACAGTAGTAGTAATAATAGTAGTAGCAACAGAAAGTGTTAAATAATACATAAGTATATTGCAACATATACTTGTAAGACTATATAAAAGATATATACGAAGACAAGATTCATGAATACGTGTCCATAAACATACACGTGTGTTTATACTATATATATTTTTTTTATTTGTATTTGTTGGTGGGAATTGTATACCGGAATTTAGTAAGAAATCATCAAGCATGACGAGTGTGATAATGATTTATACACACATATACATACATACATACATACATATATATATATACATACACACACACACACACACACACACACATATATATATATATATATATATTATATATATATATATATACGTGTTAACACGCAGGTTTCTGCTTTTACCGGATTTCGGACATTCATACCTTCTACACAAGACAGACATGCGTGCGTGTGTGTGTGTGTGTGCGGCCTCTGTGTGTGTGTGCACAAATCCATCCACCCTTCAACGAGTCAAGAAGCCAATACATGGTCACTTGACAGGCTAGAAATAATAGCCAAATCTACCTAAAATTACAATCAGCTGTCGTAATAAAGGAAGGATACATAAATATGTCCTAAATACTCTACAACTGAAAAGATGCTCACAACTTGAACATCTGTGATCATAGGGCTGCTCAATCAGTTATGATCTGATTGATAAACATTGCACCTGACACTAATAATTACTATTTTTATATACTGTATTATACAATAGGCTCGTTAGTTTTATATTATATACACTGACTATTTTTAAACACACGTCTCCTGAGTTACGTCTATCCCCCATTCCGGTCACACGTACATGTTCTTTAACTCGATGTCAACCCTGTTTGGGCAGAACCTATGATCAAAGATGTTCCAGCCATGACAGACAGTCCTGCAATTTTGTACATCTACGATTACATTGTCTGTTCTTCGTAAATTTGTCGTTGCATTTTCTTTTCCTCTTTTTTCTTTTGTTCTTTTGCTTTAATAATAGGGCGTGATTTTTGAGGAGGGGGGAGGGATGCGATTGCATTTTAGAGCAGATCGGAAGAAACAACCAAGTACAAGTTGTCTGAGAGAAAAGTAGGGTCGTATACAACTTTAAATCTGAGTAAATAATAAAACGTGATGTGTATAACAAGAGAATAAATGCGTAAGTGAATACAAACATAATCAAACATCTTAATAAAATATCCTTCAAAACATACCATCTTGGTAATTATCCGTGCCACTTGTCTCCGTTTTGGGTAATTAATAAGTACAATAAGGCCAACTTTATGATTTCCTCGTACAATAGTTTGCTTTTTCTTTTACGTGTGTGTGTGTATATAAAGAGGGTGTGTGTGTATATATATATATTTATATATTATACTATATATCTATATTATATGGTTTATATACATATGCGCAATGTATGTCTATTCGCTACTGTAATATATTTATACAGTGTGTATATAGAGAATATGTGCTGTCGTTGATAAAGACAGGAGTGTTGTGTTGATTGTATTTTTCATTTGATGCTGCTGCTGTTTTTGTTATTACTTTTTTCCGAATTCTTGCTGCTCCTGTTGTTGATGTTAATGTTGTTCTTCCTGTCTCCACTTCTCATTCCTCAATCAGGCGGTTACTCTTCTACATCAACACATGCCTACACACGCAAATCTATCTATCTATATATAGAGAGAGAGACAGTGTTGTTTGTTTTTGTAGAGTTACTTGTTAGTTTTATTACAATTACATTAATTATTAAATCGACAATATATATATAATATATATATATATATATATATATATATATATATATATTATATATATTATATATAAATGCAATTAATTTAACAAAAAGGAGTCCAGAGAAAACGAAAGTGAGAGAAAAATAAAGTTGAAAGTTGAGGGAATCCCTTTGGCATACAATGTAGTATATATATATATATATATGTATATATTATATATCTGAATATATTATATGTAAAGCTATTTAAAGATGTACAGCTATAAGCAATGATATAAAACAAACTAGTTTTAAAGCCGTTCTTGCGAAATAACCAGTGTTAATTAATGCCTCTTGTTTTTGTTTTTGTTTTTTAGTTAGAGTCAGTGCGATTATTCCGTGTGCATTGTCGGCATCTCTCCTCTGATCCTTTTTTTCCAGC
Organism: Octopus sinensis; assembly: GCF_006345805.1. Taxonomy (NCBI): domain Eukaryota; kingdom Metazoa; phylum Mollusca; class Cephalopoda; order Octopoda; family Octopodidae; genus Octopus; species Octopus sinensis. Next base: position 38,173,691 of record NC_043007.1, read on the forward strand.
ACTTCCCCTCGCTCTGGTTTCTACAAAAGTCTGATTTCGTAATATAAAACGAAACGAAATATGGTTTCATTTTTTTTTTCTATTTTTTAATTTCTTTCACAAGTTCTCTGCCCATTCGTTTACCACCCTGTCTTCCTCCTCTTCTCTCTCTCTCTCTATCTCTATGTATGTATGTGTGGTATGTTGTATTTATGTATGTATATAGAATATATATATATTATATATATATATATATATATATAGATAGATAGATATAGATATATATATTTCTTATTGCCCACAAGGGGCTAAACATAGAGGGGACAAACAAGGACAGACAAAGGGATTGAGTCGATTATATCGACCCAGTGCGAAAACGGTACTTTATTTATCGACCCCGAGAGGATGAAAGGCAAAGTCGACCCCGGCGGAATTTGAACTCAGAACGTAACGACAGACGAAATACCGCGAAGCATTTCGTCCGGCGCGCTAACGTTTCTGCCAGCTCACACATATAAACATGTATATTTCGGGCACAGGTATGTATGTATGTGTGTATGTATGTATGTATGTATGTATGTATGTATGTATGTATGTATGTATGTATGTATGTATGTATGTATGCATGTATGTGTGTGTGAATGCACATACATACACACACATACACACACACACACATACATACATACATACATACATACATACATACATACATACATACATACATACATACATGTTCTCTTCTATTTTTAATTATTTGAAATACTCCAGGTTTCAACGTTGGAATGTAATTAATAAAAACATATTCACATTTTGAACTTGAGGAAAGTTTTACATATTTCTACTGTTCCACTTACACGCAAGTTAGTTGGTTTATTTGATTGTCTGAAAACCTCGGCTTATCCAGATTGTCACTTGGGAATTTTACTCAGAAAACCAAGTATACCAATTATAATTGGTATAAATGTATGAATTTTAGTATGTAGGCAGGAATTTATGAATGTATGTATGTATATTGATAAGACAATAAAATACATCCAGATTCTATATATTGGTTAGTGTTAAGAAGGGTATTCAGCTTTAGAAACCATGCCAACCTGGACTACACGAGCGAGATGTGGTTCTACGACCTCTCTAGGAGGATAGTAATTCCGAATAAGAACTAATTCAGTCTATAACGATTCAACTAACTCATGTTAGCTTGGAAATCTTTATATATAAAAGTGAAGTTGTGTGTCTGTCTCCTACGATTTAGATTCCTAACTACTCCCACATTTTGCGGTGCAGTTTAACCAAAAGCGGGTATCTTATAGTCGTGATTCATATCGAGCCCTTCTGGGTATTAGCGCGTGTCTACGATGAGTCTACGATTTAAAAAAAAATTTACCATCATTTTTTTCCATTTTAATGCATTTTTTCGCTATTATATAAGGGAAGTAACTCTCTAAAAATGTCTACGATGAGTCAACGATTTAAAAAAAAATTACCATAATTTTTTTTCCATTTTTAATGCGTTTTTTTTTTTTGCTATAACTCTCTAAAAATGCTTATATAGTTATTTCCCTTACAAACCCGAGCAACGCCGGGCGATACTGCTAGTAAGACAAGATGATTATGTGTGTGGGCGCTCACAAATACAAACGCACACACGCACGCTCACGCACACACGCGCGGTAAAATTAACAACTTCGATTAACTGGTTGTCCTTACATTTAGAAGACTAAAGACTCTCTCTATCTCTATCTCTATCTCTCTCTCTCTCTCTCTCTCTGATGTGCTTAAAATCTGGAAAGTTAGAGTTGTCTTGAGGGAAATAACTCTAACAATATCAGCTTTTTCTAATATATTTCCTTCTTATTTGATCTTATCAACGAAGCAGATTCAGGTGATCTTTGTCCATTTTCTCTAACTTCAGCTGGCTCATTTTATTTGACGGACTCAGAACAGTTATTTTCATGACGCTCTGCTGCGGCCAGCTTATTTATCATTGGGATTTTATCTATTTATATGTGTGTGTGTGTGCGCGTAAAAATAATTAATTAATTAATGCGACGAGCTGGCAGAATTGTTAGCGCGTTGGACATTTCGGCATTTCTTCCGGCTGTTTATTTTCCGAGTTCAAAAGCTGTCGAGGTCGACTTCCCTTTCCATCTTTTCGGGGCCGATAAAATACGTAGCAGTTGAGCACTGAATCAATGTAATCGACTCACCCTCCCCTCTAAAAAATTGCTATCCTTGTAAAATGTGAAACAGTCATTATTGGTGTGTGTGTGTGTTTGAGTTTGTTGCTGTTACGCCTGTTAAATATTCTCGTGTATGAACTTGTAAAAATTAATTGAATGCTTTCATTTATTTTAACCTCGCAAATGTAGCAACAATGCAGTCGCTTGAGCTCTTAGAAATCACAGTCAACTCTCCTTACAATCATACCATTCCATCTTTAAAGAACAGCAAATACAAACACGCATACACACACACACACACACCACACACACACACACACACACACACACAAGCAATTTGAATGGTTTCAAATTTTAGTACAAGACCAGCAGTTCCTGGGAGGGGGCAAGTCAATTACATCGACCCCAGTGCGTAACTAGTACTTATTTCATCGACCCCCGAAAGGATAAAAGGCAAAGTCGACCTGGGCAGAATTTGAACTCAGAACGTAAAGACGGACGAAATGCCGCTAAGCACTTTGCCTGGTGTGCCAACGATTATGAATAATAAGAATTATACTTAATTATACAAGAAATATTCTTTATAACTAACAAGCGGGCCGCAACAATGCGGAAAAAAAATAACCATTCTTCCGCAGCCTGTGAATGAAGTGATACTTGTTGAAGTGAAAGTTTGTCAAAGTGAAAGTAATACGCCAATCATAACGATTGCAGCATATATTTTACTTCAGACTGGAAAATTAATAAATGTGAAACTGTAAGACTACTACAGTGTTTTTATTTTAGCAACAGAGAACACTCCACTGAGGTGTTTTCCTCAGACATATTGAGCATGTATGTATGTAGGTAGGTAGATAGGTAGGCAGGTAGGTAGGTATGCATTCATGCAAGCATGCTTGTATACATACATACATACATACACAACAGCTCTGAAGGAAATACCTATGAAAAGAAAATGAGAGATGTATGTATGAATGCGTCTGTGTGCATGTATGTATGCGTATATGTATGTATGTATTTATATATGTATGAATATATGTATGTATGTATGTATGTATGAATGTATGTATGTATGAATGTATGTATGTATGTATATATGTATGTATATATATGTATGTATGTATATATGAATGCATGTATGTATGTATGTAAATATGTATATATCTGTATATGTATAAATGCATGTGTTTGGACATGTATGTGTCTGTGGAAGATGGATCTTCGTCAAATTCGACGAAGAGTACTCCAGTTGTTTGATCAAGTGAATTATCTAGTTATCGATTTACATTTTTTAACTTGTCAATACATCATGCCAGGCTTTTAGTATAGTTTATTGATGTATGTATGCCTGAATGCATCTGTGTGTGTGTGTGTCCGCACGTTTGTATATATACATGTATATTTGGGTATGTATGTAAATATGTACATTTGTATGAATGTGTATGTATAGATGATTGTATGTATATATATATGCCTGTCTACTGCATGCGTGCATGTATACATTTATGTATATATGCTTGTATGTCCTTTTTTTCCATTGAGCAGGGATCTAAACAAAGCTCTTTCATTGGAATTTAGATATCAACTAAGTTATCATTCATACATGTACGTGTCTATGCATGTATGTTCGTCTGTCAGCGTGTATGATTTATTTTTCTTTAAGTTTTATTTAATTTCTTCTTGAGAGAGTTCAAGACGGTCGCTGACAAAACAACAAGACGTTTTGAGTTAAGAGAGTTCCCGAGGGTTTGTCAATGCATGGTAGAGTTGATGTGTTGGTTGAGCTGTCAATGCATTCACATATATATATATGTATATATATATATATATAATATATATATATATAATATATAATATATATATATATATATAATATATATATATATATATATATATAATATTATATATAATATATATATTATAATATATATATATATATAATATATTATATATATATTATAATATATATATATATATTATATATATATATAATATATATAATATATATTATATATATATATATATATATATATATATATATATATATATATATATATATATATATATATATATATAAGTGAAGGTGCGTGGCTTAGTGGTTAGGGCATTCGGCTCACGATCGTAAGGGCGTGGGTTCAATTTCCGGCGACGCGTTGTGTCCTTGAGCAAGCCACTTTATTTCACGTGGCTCCAGTCCACTTAGCTGCCAAAAGTGAGTAGTACCTGTATTTCAAAGGGTGATACTTTGTTGAAGTGAAAGTTTGTCAAAGTGAAAGTGAAACTCCAATCATAACGATTGCAGCATATATTTTACCTCAGACTGGAAAAATTAATGAATGTGAAACTGTAAGACTACTACAGTGTGTCACGCTGAATCTCCCTGAGAACTACGTTAAGAGTACACGTGTCTGTGGAATGCTCAGCCACTTGCACGTTAATTTCACGAGCAAGCTGTTCCGTTGATCGTATCAGCTGGGACCCTCGTCGTCGTAACCGACGGAGTGCTCCTCCTCCATACATGTACACATGCATGTATGTATGTACGTACGTATGTACGTATGCATGTGTGTATATGTCATCATTGTCACAATCATTTAACATCCATTTTCCATGGGTGTTTTTATTTTCATGACATCATCACTTGTAAGACAGTAAAACTAAGAGTAGGGAGATAGAGAAGAAAGAGGCTTTATACCTAAGCCTAATGTAAGATCACCATTTGTAAGCCTGTTTGTATGTTTCACCATACAAACAGGCTTTAAAATGTTGAGTCTAGAGAAAGACAGAATACCCATGACCTTTGCAAGTCAATCATCACTTGCAGGAAAGACATGAGCAGGACAATTTTCTGTTGAGGAAGAACTAAGAAAAGTGGTTAATGTGGGGATGCACAAAGGGGACACAGCAAAGGTGACATGAGATGGAGTGATGAGTTTGTAGTGGAGCCATCTTGGAAATCTCCAGCACGCATGCACAGAGTCGGATTCTTCCGGCAGGCCTACTGGAAGTTCCCTCATGCGCATGTGCAGAAAACTAGCAGCAGTGAAATTTCCCTCATATCGTCCTCTCGAACGCTGGCAGACGAACAAGACTATCGTGATTTAGCAGCTCTCTCAAGCTGCTACCTCGTGGCAGTTCTCCGCTATGCTTGAATGGATAGGATTTGGCTCACTACATTTGACTACTGCAACGAGCCCCTAGGCTGCCGATTCGCCCTGAAAGAAGAATGTATATATTGCGAATCCAGAAATAAAATATTTATACTGTTGAGGTTAATCGGAAGTCTTGACCCTTTCCTTCGATTAATATTTTAACGTCAAGGATGTGAGCTGCATCCATCCAGTGCAGGGACCTCTCATCCTGTTACAAGTTGTTTAGGGGTAACCAAGTAGAGGTGGTGCAAAACAAACCAATAAAAATCTATGTCACTACAGATCTTGCTAGTAAAACAATCCTTTCTATTATAGGCACAAGCCTGAAATTTGGGATGGGGGCAGTCGAATAGATCGACTCCAACACACAACTGGTACTTAATTTATCAACCCTGAAAAGATGAAAGGCAAAGTTGACCTTGATGGAATTTGAACTCAGAACGTACTGACTAACTAAATGTCATTAAGCATTTTACCTGCAAGCCTAATGGTTCTACCAGCCTGCCGCCTTCTTACCAGTAAAATAATGCAATAGTAAATACTCAACATATGGTGGAAAGCTGAAAGAAGCATTTTGCCTGTCTTTACGTTCTGAGTTCAAATTCTGCCAAGGTCGACTTTGCCTTTCATCCTTTTGGGGGTCCATAAAGTAAGTACCAGTTGTGTACTGGGGTCGATGTAACTGACTTACACCCCACCTCCACTCCTCCACCCAAAGCTGCTGACCTGGTACCAAAATGTGAAGTCAATAATTACACAAAATGTGGTTTGTGTATTCAAACAACACATTTCAAATCCTAATTTGTAACCTCACAACAAGGCTTACATGAACATGTTTGTAAAAATGTGCATTTGACAATTGTAGAAAAATTTATGGATATTTTTGTGCTTTCATTTCAAGGGAATGATTTGTTTTGTAGAGTTAGATATAGGCACAGGTATGACTGTGTGGTAAGAAACATGTTTCCCAACCACATGGTTCCAGGTTCAGTCCTGCTGTGTGGCACCTTAGGCAAGTGTTTTTCTACTATAGCCTTGGGCCAACCAAAGCCTTGTGAGTAGATTTGGTAAACGAAAACTGAAAGTAGCCCATTGTGTGTTTGAGTGTGCTTGTCTTTGCATCTGTGTTTGTCTCCCATCACCATCAAACAACCGGTGTTGGTATGGTTACATCCCTGTAACTTAGCAGTTCAACAAAAGAGAATGATAGAATAAGTACCTGGCTTAAAAAGGAAAATAAGTACTGGGATCACGTCATTCGACTAAAAATTGTTCAAAGCGATGCCCCAGCATGACTGCAGTCTAATGACTGAAACAAATAAAAGATAACAAAAAAAAAGATGTACAAGCAGATAAAAGACTATCAGTAGAAAGCAAAAACAGTTAAACACATGTACTTAAACTGGTTGAAATTACTCTGAAGAGGTTAGGCTAAGGCTAGTCTCTAGGAGGAAGAGTAAGTGTGTGTCAAATAGCACAGCTTACCATGGTAGCTAGTCAGGGAAGAGAATACTAAACAGCTGGTTATTTGATCTGCTATCAAGCGAATGACTCAAGAAACAGGTTGTGGGCATGAACAAATTTTCATTTGATTCACCCTTTTGATACCAACTCTGTGTGTGTGTGTGCAGACTTGTGTATCTATGTATGTATGTTTGAATTAGCTTGTAGTTAAATGAGTTTTCTACACACATGTGCAGTCGAAAGATAATCCTTATCAAACTTAGATTGACACAGTGAGTTACAAGATAACCCCTTAGAATTACAAATGCAGTCCATCTAATGTGTTTCTATATTTGAATGCAGGAATTGCCACATGATTAGGAAGTTTATTTCCCAGTTCAATTCCTGGTTCAATCTCATTGTGTGGTATCTTAAGCAGGTGGTCTTTTTTTTAAAACCAGACCCTCAGTTTGACTCTAGATTTATATCTGAAATTGATTGAGAGAAAAGTAATTGATAACTAAGGCAGCAAGCTGGCAGAAACGCTAGCACGCCAGGCGAAATGCTTAACAGTATTTCATCAGGCTTTACATTCTGAGTTCAAATCCCACTGAGGTCAACTTTGCCTTTCATCCTTTCAGGGTCAATTAAATAAGTACCAGTTATGCACTGGGGTTGATATAATCGACTTAATCCATCTGTCTGTCCTTGTTTGTCTCCTCTGTGTTTAGCCCCTTGTGGGTAGTAAAGAAATAGGTATTTCGTCTGGCTTTACATTCTGAGTTCAAATTCCACTGAGGCCAACTTTGCTTTTCATCCTTTCCAGGTCAATAAATTAAGTACCAGTTACGCACTGGGGTTAATGTAATCGACTTAATCCCTTTGTCTGTCCTTATTTGTCCCCTCTATGTTTAGCCCCTTGTAGGCAATAAAGAAATAAGAAAAGTAATTGATAACTGTGAATTCACTGTTTACAATATAATTAGCTGATATCAAGATGCACAGACAATATTGGAAAGTGTATTTGAAATTAGCTTCATGCATTCATTTATTAATACAATAATACCTATGTGTCTGCTATTTGAAAAGACTTTCAGTATTAATGGTGAGAGGCTTTCAAATATGAAGGATCACCTCTAAAACAAAAAAATAAAGATATTGAATATATTTTTGTAAAATTAGAAACCAACCAAACTTAAAAACACTATTACTTAACCATTTACCTGTGAATCACATGTGACATGTGGGACATTTCCCTGGCATTCATGCATCATATATGATACACATTTCCAAATTTTTTTAACAACCAGAGTAACTTGGGACTTATGAAAGGAAAGCTTTATATTGCTCAGAATGTATGAAACAAGGTTAACTAAAAGTCTGAAAGCAAGCATAGATGTTTAGGACAAACTTAGGAAAATACTTTGGACAGGCAAAGAGTTGAAGTACTGGCTAATTTTAATGAAGAAGTGAAGGTGTCACAGGGTACCTCTGTAAAAATATGTGAAGATATATTTTTCTTTATTGCCCACAAGGGGCTAATTATAGGGAGGACAAACAAGGACAGACAAAGGGATTAAGTCGATTACATCGAACCCAGTGCGAAACTGGTACTTTATTTATCGACCCCAAAAGGATGAAAGGTAAAGTCGACCTCGGCAGAATTTGAACTCAGAATGTAATGACAGACGAAATACTGCTGAGCATTTTGCCCAGCACGCTAACGTGTCTGCCAGCTCACCGCCCTAAATATGTGAAGATATAATAAAGAAAAGACAACTGGAGAAGAGCCATTAAAATAAGCAACTGAAGAAGACAGACAGATAGGTAAGTAGGTAGGTAGGTAGGTAGGTAGGCAGACAGACAGACAGAAAAGGCAGGAAGAGAGAAAGACATTAATAAACAAAAGATTAAAATGTGTAATAGTGTGTGTTGACTAAAAATTAATTCTGCTTATAATCTACATTACAAAGTTCAAAGACAATCTCTATGTGTATATATTGACTGTGGTTGGGCTTCAGTATGTTTTTGTTGTTGTTGTTCACAGGATGGAGAGAAGAAAGCATGGACAAAAAGGGAAGAGGATGTAGAAAAAGTTTTGAAAACAATGAATGCAGTATCTTGAGGAATAAAGCTAGCTGGAACCAAAAATCATTGTTGTTATTATTGTTGTAGAGGTGCATGGCCCAGTGATCAGGGGCATTTAGCTGTGCTGTCTTAAGGCATGAGCATACTGCACAGCTGGCTGAAGAAAATCTGCCTCAATACTCTCCATCTGATCCATACAAGCAAGGCAGAATGGACATTAAATCGATGATGGTGATGATGATGATGATGACAACAACAACGATGATGATGAAAATGACGATGACAACGACGATGACAACAATGATGACGATGATGATGAAAATGATGATGACAACGATGACGACGACAACAACGATGACAACGACAACAACGATGACAACGATGATGACGACGATGACAACAATGACGGCGATGACAACAATGACGACGACGACAATGATGATGATGTATGTTTCATTTGAGAGATGAAACTGGGAAAACAAGTTTATTGTTGTTAAAACCAGCTCATTGAAGAGCCAAGCCTTTCAAACATCTAGGCTTCATTTTGAAAATTCATTTATATAAATTTATTAATCATAAATTTAGCAATTCAGCTACAGGTATGATGGGCATTTCGATGCTTTGGGTGATTTTGGTGTTGCTTTTGAGAATGTTATTGTTGTTATTATTGCTAATAATGATAATGATGTTTTCAATATCACTACTTTTTTGTTTTTGCATTTAATTTTGCTTTAGGGCTTTGTCAGAGAAGAAAGGGGCAATAATTGTAACTATTGCAGAACCTCTGAGACTTGTTGGTGAAAAACAGCTGAGACTCATAGGTGACTCTAGAAGGAACCAGCACATCTATCTGCGTCCACTACTGACCTGAACCTAACATCTGCTATAAGATCATGTCTGTATCATGATCATTATCACCACCACCACCCACAAAACACCACCACCAGCACCAACCACCAACACCACCACCACTAACCACCAATGCTGCCACCTGCACCAACCACCAACACCACCACCATCACAGCCACCACTGCCACCACCACCCACTACCACAACCATCACAAACCATCACCACTGCTGCCACCACCCACTACTATCACTACCACCACCACTGCCATCATCATTGTCATTTTTACACCTGTTTTTCCGTGCTTGGATGGCTTGGTTTGTCCCTCTCCAACACAACTTCTTGTTGCCATCTTTATGAAGTTCAAAATCCTGAGGCCAGCTTTCACCACTTCTTTCAGTTTTTCTCATTAAAAAAGATTTTTTTTTCTTCTTTTTCTGGTTCACAACATTAAGCCTGATAGTCTGCACTTAACTATGTGTTTTTCATGCAGAAGGCATCCCAGGAAATTTTCCCACATGACTTTGGATAATGTAATTCTGGATACACTATGATTAAATTAAGAATACACCCTTCATCACAAGTCTTTCATCATCAGTCAGTCAGACAGGGCTGAGCTGGGGTGGTGAGGTTAGGCTAAAAAATAATACTAAACAATAATACTTACATTGTATTATTGTTTACAGGCGTAGGAGTGGCTGTGTGGTAAGTAGCTTGCTTACCAACCACATGGTTCCAGGTTCAGTCCAACTCCGTGGCACCTTGGGCAAGTGTCTTCTAGTATAGCCTCAGGCTGACCAAAGCCTTGTGAGTGGATGGTAGACGGAAACTGAAAGAAGCCCGTCGTATATATGTATGTATGTGTATATATATATATATATATATATATAAATATATATATATACATGTGTGTATATGTTTGTGTCTGTGTTTGTCCCCCCAACATCGCTTGACAACTGATGCTGATGTGTTTATGTCCCCGTAACATAGCAGTTTGGCAAAAGAGACTGATAGAATTAAATACTAGGCTTACAAAGAATAAGTCCTGGGGTTGATTTGCTTGACTAAAAGTGGTGCTCCAGCATGGCCACAGTCAAATGACTGGAACAAGTAAAAGAGATATGTTGTTCATAAGCAGAGATGTTGCAGAACAATATGCTAAAATCTCTCAAACTTGAAACAAAAGCCAGGCCTGATCCTTGATTGACCTTAAAAATCTGGGAGATGCCTGGAAGGACTATAGATTCTGCCCCACCTACTTGGATAAAAGGATTAAATAATAAATAATAAAAAAACAAGACTAAATCACTGGACTATTTTGTTAAATATGTATATGTGTGTTTGTGTGTGCACATACGTTTGTGTGTAGTGGATATATAGGTCATAAGGCAGTGTGTTTAAAGGTCAGAAGTCAAAAGTACATCTATCAACCAAATTTATCAAACAAAATATTTTAGCTGATTGCAGAATAATCACATGGGCTTTCTTTCTCTCTTTCTTTCTTTCTTTCTTTCTGTCATTTAATGTATTGAACCATTAACAAAACATCCAGGACAGATAATTATTATTTTTTTATTATTATGGTTACTCGACTTTACCATATTTGCCACTTTTTTTTTTTCGAGGATATTAGCTTTCTCATAGTGTGGCTGTGTGATAAGAAGCTTACTCTCCAACTACATGGTTCCAGATTCAGTCCCACTGGGTGACACCTTGGGCAAGTGTCTTCTACTATAGCCTCAGGGCAACCAAAGCTTTGTGTGTGAATTTGGTAGATGGAAACTGAAAGAAGCCTGTCATATATATAAGTATATATATAAAAATTAGAAAAAAAAACACCTTTTATCAATTCAAAATAAACAATTAAATTACACCATCTAGAAAATTACATAAATAGAAATATTAAAAATAAAATAACAATAATATACTGATGATTAAGTAAAATTCAAATTAATAATATAAACTTATATATTTGTTTAATATTTCTATTTATGTAATTTTCTAGATGGTGTAATTTAATTGTTCATTTTTTCTAATTTATATATATATATATATATATATATATATATTATATATATATATATAATGTCTCTATGAGAGATTTAGAAATTCAGTATTTCTTATTTTGATAATCAGTGAATAGACTTCACTGAATTATAGATATATACAATTACGAAGTTGAGACAAATATCACCAGCTGACCGGTGTCTGCTACTCTAGGCCGATGAAGGACAATGATCCTGAAACACGTGTCCCTAGATGCAGCTTCAGCAGCCGGGGCTGTTTGTCTCCCCTTCGTAAATGTATATAATGACACAGGGAAAAATGTGTCAAAGCCATCAGGACGCGTTCGATGCTTCCTAGGGCTATACAGCGGTCGTGTACCCCCTACTGTTACGTTCGTGTTAGATTGACAGTATACAACCATTCTATCGCCCCACCACCATACATGTCTCTACGAGAGATTTAGAAATTCAGTATTTCTTATATATATAATATTTTGTGAAATTTGATTTAGTATTTCTAAATTGAATTTTTCCCTGTAAGTTAGGAATAATATTCCCTCAAATAATTATTATAAGTATATATATATCTATGTGTGTGTGTCTGTGTTTGTACCCCACCACTGCTTGACAGCTGATGTTGGTGTGTTTATGTCCCCATAACTTAGCGGTTCAACAAAAGAGACCGATAGAATAAGTACTTTGCTTTAAAAAAAATTAGTCCTGGGGTCGATTCATTTGACTTCAAGGTAGCACCTCAGCATGACTGAAACAAGTAAACAATAAAAGATACTAATGATTTCAATATCATCAAAATTATATTTCAGAGTGTACATGCCAGACAAGTTACTTGATCTGAGACTATGTGTTGAAACTAAAACGATTGCAACATGGAAGAAGACATGTGTCAGCCATTCACTAGCACATGAAGATGTTAATATTACTTAAACATTTATTATAGTAATTAAACATTAAAAGTAACAATTTCTAACTTTAAAAAGCTCCAGGCCCACTTTTGCTCTTCTCTGTCACAAGTTGGTTCTTATCATGATGTTATGATATTTGATATTATTTTCTTCTTGCTTATTCCAGTCATTTGACTGTATCCATTCTGGGGCACAGCCCTGAAGAATTTATAGTTGAATGAATCAACCCCAGTACTTATTTTTTGTTAAGCCTGGTACTTATTCTCTCGGTCTCCTTTGCTGAGATGCTAAGCTACAAGGATGTAAATACACCAACCGCAGTTGCCAAGCAGCAGTGGGGGGGCAAGCACGGACACAAACACACACATATACACACAACAGGCTTCTTATAGATTCCATCTACCAAATCTACTCACAAAGCTTTGGTTGGCCTGAGACTATCATAAAAACACTTGCCCAAGGTGCTATGCAGTAGGACTGAACCCAAGACCATGTGGTTAGGAAGAAAACTTCTTACCACACAGCCACACCTGAACCTACGTATTTTTTATAAATTTTCCATTTATTTCACTTGATGTGCCAGCCTCACTGTTTGTGTTTTTATTTTTGCTTTGTAAAATATTTCCTCAATAACATACTAAGCCACAAAAACATAGTCTGTGTTAGTCCTGTATATACACATTTACATATTTAGGGTATTTATGTCTGTATAGGGCGGCGAGCTGGCAGAAACGTTAGCACGCCGGGTGAAATGCTTAGCGGTATTTCGTCTGCCGCTATGTTGTGAGTTCAAATTCCGCTGAGGTCGACTTTGCCTTTCATCCTTTCGAGGTTGATAAATTAAGTACCAGTTACGCACTGGGGTTGATGTAATCGACTTAATACCCATGCCTGTCCTTGTTTGTCCCCTCTATATTTAGCCCCTTGTGGGCAATAAAGAAATAGGTATTTATGTCTGTATGTGTGTATGGAAGGTTATATGGATGTGTAGGGGGATGTCAGTTTTTTTCTATATTGAGATTTGAGAGAAAATTCTAAGATGACAGGTGCTATGCAACTTCATATCAAAAACCCACCAAACACTGCTTATAATGCAAGAATTGAACCTGTAAATAAAAGAGATGGAAAAAAGATGTTGAGTATTACAGTTGTTTCGAAGGTACATCGGGTGTATCTTATGTGGCATTATGAATGTACTGTAACTGTCCAGTGTACATTTTCCTTGGGTACATATGACACTTTAGTTGAAAATAGTCTACTGTAGTGGAGAATGCAGAAAAGAAAAAAAATGGGAATGGAGATTGAAATCAGTAAAAAAACGAGGTGTGCATTACTAACCAATTACCTTAGCGAGATAGACAGGGGTGTGGTATCATTTCATTATCAGCATGCTCAAATTTTTGCAGTGGCTGATAATGAAATGGAACAGACATATGTAAACAAGCGTGTGTGTATACATATGTGTGTATGTTTATCTCTATATATATAAAACTGAGAATGTCTGTCTGTCTGTGTGTTTCCCTATGTCTTCAGGTGCTTAGTCCCAGCTGGCGGGGGTGATTGCCTCCCCTTTGCAAATATAAGGACACAGAAAATGTGTCAAAGCTGACAGAAGACATCAGTGTTTCCTAGGGCTAAATGGCGGTGGTGTAATTCCCTTACGGGACTGTCACATTGAGTTGACAGTATACGACCACTATATCCTTAAATTGATTTTTGTGTTATATAAAAAACAATAGACATGCAGTGCATGACTAGCATGTCTCAACTGCACCCCGCTGATATATATATATATATATATACATATATATATATATATATATATATATATATATATAATATATAATCAAAGCAATTAAGATTCAAGTCAATTCCAATGAATTTACTTGAATGTGGTACTTAACTTAGATGCACCAGAAAAACTATATGGTGTTAACCATACAGTAATGTGGGGTGATTATAAACGAGAAAGAAGCAACAAGAATGGATTAGTTTTTAGTACAATTGTATGAAACAATTGTACTAAAAACTAATCCATTCTTGTTGCTTCTTTCTCGTATATAAATATATATATATATCTGAATGTAATGTATTTATATATGTATGCATTTATGTATGTGTGTATGTAAGTCTCAACTCACTCTTAGTGCTACTTGTAACATATAACCCAGTACATCCTGATGCCTAACATGGTCAAGCAGTTGGCAACTACACCAGCAAACCTACTAAGCCTGCTTGCTAAAGAAGATGGCCTTTGTTGGATATCCTGCAGGATGAAAAACAAAACCTGTCAAAAGTTGGATGAATTCAGTAGAAACAACAGCTATTCTACAGCTGGGAGTAAGAAACTCCTAGTCTTTTCTTAAATAGCATAGCTCTCTATGAGAAGGAAATTTATAAATAAGACATGCCTCAC
The DNA here is from genome assembly GCF_006345805.1 of Octopus sinensis. NCBI lineage: Eukaryota > Metazoa > Mollusca > Cephalopoda > Octopoda > Octopodidae > Octopus > Octopus sinensis. The sequence goes on from NC_043007.1 coordinate 38,188,728, forward strand.
TGTGAAGCCAGAAATCTTGTATGTTTCAGGACTAATCAGCTTTGCTATGAGAGTCTTGGCAGTACTGTACAAGCTCAGCATGAACATTGCTGACAGTTGCTATCTTTAACATCTAGGATAAGATAATTTCTCAGTGATGGTTATACTTGACTACAAGTTGACAACCACCATGTATATATGTGTGTATGTATCCATGTGTGTGTGTGTGTCTAATAGAGGCCTCAAAAGATATTTTGAGATCCACAAAGATCGGAACTTAACTGCAGCTCTTGGTGGTCCAAAGCAGATATGCAATTTATGTAGGTGTCTTTTCAAAATATTGTCTGGTTTTAAAAAGCCCACATCAGACGCCATGATAGAGCTAAGGTGTAAGTACAAGAGGTGGTCAGACTCTGCATAATGCATAGGCAACCACCTATGAACAGGGGCTAGATAAAATAACAGATACACCACTTTTTATTTAACAATTTTTTCTATTGGCAATATGAGAAATTGAAAACTGTTCCAGTCAGTATATATGTGTTCAAATGCATTATGTATACTCTGTATTTCATAATATAATGCTCTATTTAACTTCTTTTTTTTTTTTGCAGATATATTTAAATTAATTAAAATATTTATCTGATTTCCAAAGAGGATAACTTTTAGAACATGGCTGGCTGATGCTTCAGTCCCTAAAACTGCTAAATTATGTAATGTTTTTAAGAGGTACAGTGTCTAAAATCATGTTGGCATTCCTAAACCAAAATAAAACCAGCTCTGGCAAGCATAAATCTAGATGGAAGACAAATCTCACAGAGAGGGACTAAAGAATAGTGAAATGTATTGGGTCTAAAAACCATCAAACTACAGCAGCAAAAGTGACAGCAGAGCTAAACCACTATCTAACCGATTTTGTGCCAACTAAAACCATTCATTGTGAGTTCCATAAAGCCAGATACTATTGGGGGGGAAGGTTGTAAGTGCTAAATATTTCCTGTTGCATCAACATTGTTAATTTTCTGTCCCATCAACATTAAGTGGGGGAAAATGGTGTCTAGATTATTACAAGTGGTCAATTAGTCAATGAAACAATGTCATCTTCTCTGATGAATTATCTTCACTCATTTTTCTACTTTGCATCAAAGTCTGAAGACAGCCCGATGAGCACTTAAACTATAACTGATTGGCCCCTAACATGAAGCAATCTAGGTGGCTCTGTGATGATTTGGACAGCCATATCATGGAATTCTCTGGGCTCTTTAATTGCTCTACATGGCAGAATTTAAACCAAGGACTATTTTAGTATTTTGGCTGATCATATCCATCCTATAGTACAAACATTGTTTCCTGATGGTATCACAGTCTTCCAGGACAATAATGCACCAAATTCCATGGTTAATATTATCCAAAATTATTAAATGAGCACAAAAGTAATATACACTGCTCCACACACACAATCACCAGATCTCAATACAACCAAAATTTATGGTGCATTTTGGAGAAAAAGCAAAAGCAGATCTTACTTGAAGAATGGCTCAAAATTCCCCTAATAACCATCCAGAACCTGTATAAGCCAATTCCTTAACATATTAAACCTGTGATAAAGGCTAAAGGTGGACCAACACTGTATAAAATAATAAAATTTCTATTTAACAAGGCATTTCCATTATTTTGTCCGACCCTTGTATGTACTTATGTATATAAGCCTGTATGTGTATGTATATATATATGCATGTATGAATATATATGTGTGTGTGTGTGTTCATACATACATACATATACACACATACAATATGTATATTGTAATTGTCATTTTAGTAAATAAATAAATAAATTGACATAATATAATGTCTAAAAGTTGATGAATACCACCTATTGATCCCCTCCATTTTCTTATTGCTCTATATATGTATATATATATATCATCATCATCATTTAATGTCCATTGTCCATGCTGGCATGGGTTGGATGGTTTGACCGGAGCTGGTAAGCTGGAAGGCTGCACCAGACTCCAGTCTAATTTGGCATGGTTTTCTACAGCTGGATGCTCTTCCTAATGCTGGTGTACAGATGCTGCACACTAATCTGTCTGGAGTTATGAGGATAGGACGTGGTCTATAAGTTCATCATTCAAATAGGAGTTGAGTGAGGAACTGATTGACCATGTCCATAGCATTTGGTAACATCTTGCTCTTTTCAGTGCATCTTTTGGATTTCATTTTTAACCCAAAATTCAGATGCTATTATTTATAGATTTGTTTACTTCAAGATTCACTTTTCCAAAATAGAATATATATTGGGTTGTCCGGAAAGTTTGTGCCAATTTATTGTAGCTTACCTTTCAACTTATTTTAGAGCATGGTTCAGTTCCATAAAATAGGATTTGACTACACCACCATTTAGAGCACAGTTTAAGCTCTCTTTTCGTGGAAGAAGGTTTATGTTCGTATAGCCTGTGTTGATTCTGTAACCCTTTAAAATGGAAGATAAGAAAGTTCATTTTAAGCACTTGATGCTTTGGGAACCAGACAAAAATTGCTGTAGCTCAGCTGGTATGTGTTACCCCTACCCTCCATATTCACCAGATATTGCTCCTTTGGATTTCCACTTATTCAGGTCTCTGCAGAATGGTAAAAATTTCAATTCCTTGGATGACGTAAAAAGATACCTTGATGAATTCTTTGCCATGAAATCACCTCAATTCTGGGAAGAGAGTATTTTCAAGTTAAAGGAAAGATGGAGACGCATTGTGCAACAAAATGGTTCATATTTGGTTGATTAAAAATGTAATGGCAAGTATTTATTGACCTTTTTCTTTCCTTTAAAAATTGGCACAAACTTTCCGGACAACCCAATATTTATGTGATGTGTGTGTATGTACCTGTGTGTGTGTGTGTGTGTATCTGTGTGTCAATTCTTATGTATGTGTTTCTGGTGAGATGCTAAAGAACTGTACTGAGCCATTAGACTACAGACACATAACCTGATTATAGATGTGAAAGCTTGTGAAAGACCTATTGCACTTTTTGGGAGAAACTGATAGCAGAAAAATGGAGCTTGTTTTGTGACAACTTCTCTGAACAGCATTCCTTGAGTTATATATCTGAGTAACCTTCTCCTAGAGTCATGCTTTAACAAAATCAAAGGCCTGTATCACTTGCAATATTCTTACAGTATGGACACCAAATCAGAATTACTAAATCTCCAATCAATCAATCAGTCAATTAATCCATCCATCCATGTATGTATGTGTGGAGGCGCAATGGCCCAGTGGTTAGGGCAGTGGACTCGCAGTTTCGATTCCTAGACCGGGCGTTGTGAGTGTTTATTGAGCAAAAACATCTAAAGCTCCACGAGTCTCCGGCAGAGGGTGGTGGCGATCCCTGCTGTACTCTTTCACCACAACTTTCTCTCACTCTTTCTTCTGTTGGCCTGCTCGCTTAGCCAGCGGGGTGGCTTCATTTTGGAGGCTAAAACAATGCAAAGCGCATTGTGACCAGCGATGTGTAACGACATCTGATAGCCTGGTCGGTCACAGTGATGTATGTATGTATGTATATGATGGACTCTCCCATTGGTTTCGATGTATGAGGCTCCAACAATGTACTCTTTCTCTGTCAGTCATAATGCTTATGTTGAATGTGACATTTAAGTCCCATCGACGATTTGCAAAGGAGGCCATGGGTGTTGCAAGTATGAGGATTACAGATCAGTGCAGGTGATATATTTGCAGCCACTTTTCTCCTTTTCCTTGCACACCAAAGCCTGTTAATGTTGGTTGCAGCAAAATTTTTAATACCATTTTGACACAATCTCTATTTTGTTCATTCCAAGGCTGCTTGCTCAAAAGTGTTGTGAGCTATCTTCATCTCTAAGAGGTTAGTCTTCAGCTTACTTATATATTTAAGCCATGGTCAACCAACAATCTTGTGCCCACTCTCAAGCTGGCTGTACATGAGGACTTTGGGTATTCTTTTGACACTTATTCTGATGACATGGCCAGCCCAGTGTGATTGTGATTGTATAAGGAAGCTCTCAATTCCCCCAATCTTACACTTACTAAACAGATCGCCATTAGAAACTTTGTCTTTTAGTGAATAACCACAGATTGTCCTCAGATAGTCTTTGTGGAAGATGTCTAGTTGGTTAATGTGTCATCTATAGGGTATCCACGATTCTGAGCTATACAAGAGAGTAGTAAGAATGGTTGCTTTATAGACCTGTTCTTTGGTGTCAAGTTTGATGCTCCTTTCATTCCATAGGTGATGACAGAGTTTGCCAAATGCATTGGTTGCCTTTGCAAGACGGTTGATGGTTTCATCATCGTGGGAAGCACTCAAATTCACTTTACTACCAAGATGACTTCACATAATTTAGGCTTTTCACATTAACCTGTATAGGAGTGTTAGGAAAATTGTGAACCAGTAGCCTCTAGTTGACCCCTCGAATTTGTTTAGGAGTAGGGCAAGGTTTGTGATTTACTTCTATCTTCTTTGACTATCTGCTGATGGTCAAACCAAAGGCTTTATGTGCAGCAGAAAACCGGTCTAGAAGTTTCTGAGCTTCGTCTAAAGAGGTCGCTACTGGTGCAGCAGCATCTGCAAAAAGTAGATCACAAATGATACTGGTGCATAGCACTGATCTGGCTTTGAAACACTGATGATTGAATAGTCCACCACTTGTTCGAAACTGGAATTTAATACCATTTTTTTTTGTCACCAAAAGCAAACCTCAGCATCACTGAAAAGAAGAGAGTATAAACAAAATAGGGGCCATAACACAACCTTGCTTTGTGCTGTTTGTAACATTGAAGGAAGTCAAAGATTCCCTACTGTCTTCATTCCCTCATGAAAGGAGATGATAACATTCAATACCTTGTCAGGTATACCAAGCTTTTTCAGAACTTTCCATAGTGCTTGCTGGTTAACAGTGTCAACAGCCTTAGTAAGGTCAACGAATATCAAGAACAACACTTGATTTTTCTCACATACCTTCTCCATGACCTGTCAGAGAGAAAAGATCATGTTGATAGTGCCATGACCAGAGTGAAATCTGCACAGTGATTCTGGATAGATATCATTTACAACATGTTCGATGATCCTGTCAAGAATGAGTCAAGCAAGAATCTTACCAGCAATAGACAGAAGTAATATTCCATGATGATTATCACAGACACTTCGGTTTCCTTTGTTCTTATAAAGATGCTGATTTGAGGCATCCTTGAAGTCCTGTGGTACATAGCCTACCATCTAAATGTTTATGAAGAGGTCATGCAGTTTCTTAGAAAACTTCTGTCCACCATGAATTAAAATTTCAGGAATGATAGCATCCCTGCCAGAAGAGGTCTGTTTAATAGAGTTTACCACTTCCAGGAAGATTGGCTCCAGAGACAGTTCTGGTATTTCAGAGTGCTGTGAAACAGACATTATGACATCAGCATTAGTGACTGAGGTGGAGTTCAACACGGCTTCAATGTGATCTTTCCCTCATTTCAGGATGTCAGATTTGTCAGTCAACAGTGTCTCTCTATCTGATGAAAAAAATAGGAGTAACACCATGCTCTTGAAGACCATACACTTTCTTGAAACCATCATAAAAGGCTTTAGAATCCTTTCTGTCTGCAGCTTCTTAAAGTTCAGTAACCTTGAAAGACCTCAAAGCCATCTTCATATTGTATTCACCTCAATAGACGTCATTGATTGGTTGAAATTGCCGAAATGCAAGAAATTAAACAACAAATAGCTTACAAACTACAGAATTTTCTCAAGAAAGCCAAGAGAAAAAGATGTTTTATATAACACACTACCAGTATACGAAGTTTAAAAGTGTTTAGTTACAAAGAAATTATTTTTAAAATCTGCCAGTCAAAGTGAAAAGATCCATGCTTGTATCTGTTTGTATTCACATCATGTGATTGTAAAATCAATGTCATTCAATTCCAATATTTTGTGAAAACATGTTTGTCTATGCGGAATTATTACCTTGCTTAGAGACAACTGAGGGTTGGCTAATTTCACGTGATTATTTCCTCTTCTCATTCAGAGTTTGTCACAATCTTCACTAGGCGTTTGATTACCTTCTGAAGAAAAAATAATTTCAATAAATCAAAAATTTATTTATTTCACAAATTCATGGCACTGGCTCATCTGAATTATTTCCCTTGGTTCATTTTCGTTTCATTTATGTAAATTACCCTTGACCATAAATGTTTTCTACTCCTTTTTGACTATGTCTAAGTGTCTTATCTGCTGAAGATAAGGTAGGACAATTGCTGTGTTAATGATGCTTACTGAGACAGAAACACTTGTTGAGATCTGATTGTTCCCAGACAATCAGATTGTCTTTTCCTTAATGGCATGTCAATTTTAGAGTATTTTTTCATGAGATGGTTTCCTATTCTCAGTTGGAGTTGGTACTAATTGCCACCAAGTGATCGGTCTATCCTCTCTCGAAACGAAGGAAATTTGAATAATACTCTATCGAAATGAGGGTAATTTGAATAAATCAAGAATTTATCTTGTCGGTTATTTAATATAGCTTTACTCATCTTTGTTCAAATACATGCCATTTCTCAGTTTATTTTCATTTTAATTTCGTGTGTGCGTGCGTGCGTGTGTGTGTGTGTGTGTGTGTGTGTGTGTGTGTGTGTGCGTGCGTGCGTGTGTGTGCGTGCGTGCGTGTGTGTGTATGTATGTGTGTGTGCGTGCGTGTGTGTGTGTGCCTGCGCGCATATGTAAGAAAGAGAACGAGAGAATAATTAATCTCCGAGAATATGCCTATATATATACACACACACACACACAATTTTTTTCTATGCAGTTGAAATTGAACAGTGGCAAAATACCACACGCGCTCTTTTTTCTCTGTAAAATATATAAGTGAATAAATTAAAAACTGAAGAAATAAAACAAAGGAGTGAGATGCAACCCGGATTCGAACCATCCCGATGCAGATTCTAGATCCAATCCAAGTTTTACTGACAACAACAAGTGGGGGCGGTCAAAGGTAAACAAAATATGATATCATGTGACATTACTAAAATGGCCGTCTGTAACGAAAGTTGCGTGTCGGATATATGTAGTAGCGCTTCTATGGCGTTAGAACATTCATCAATATTACAGTTTACTTTGTTTTCTACGGAGAAATAAAAACAATCTTGATATTACTTGCTACAGATTGCCTTCGTCAACAATGAAGACTTCCAATCATGTGGCTGTTGCTTCTCAAGCCTTCCCGTTCGGTAACGAACTGAGAGAAAGTGTGCGCCTTCTGTTTAGGTTTTTCTGCAACAACATCTATCTTGGACAGTTCGAGTTGGCTCGCGCATGTGTTCCTTATTTGGCGCAGCACGGGACCCATTATGGGGTCGACATCGGCCAAATCCTTAAGCAGATTGTGGAGTACCCGTATGGTCGTAGGTAAGAAAGCGTGTTTATTATTATTTTTTCTTCTGTAAATGCAACATAGTTTGGTCTGATATGTATACGTTCGAAAATTCATTCCGTCGCTTCAAAACCGATATTATTTTTGTCACTTGGAGGATCGCACTTCGCGAAAAACTAAGGAATCATCAGCTTCGAACAAATACATAAACCCTACGACATGTTATGGAGTTCTCTTTCTTCCATATATACATGTGTGTTTGTCAGCATTACTTTGCCCAGACATGAGGTTCAATCGGTCGTTTGGTTGTCAATAATCCTTAATTTATGAAATTCTTTTTCTAGTATACGACAAACATATATCGAACTTTTCACACACACACATTGAGTTAAATTTATCTGGACATTCGCTCAGCCTACATGATTTTTGTTTTAGGCACCAAACTGAAACTAGCGCAAGAAATACTTTCTTATAATACAGAAGTAGTTTTTATTCCGAAAATAATCGACCATTATAATATATATATATATATAAATAATTTGAATTGGATGTGTTCTTTACTTTCTACTATCAAAATCTAAGTCCATCGCAAAAGAAACTATAGCTTACAAAAACTAGCTCTCAGAATTCTCTTACACGCCTTTTCCAGTAGACTAATTCTGGTAAATGCATTTTAATGTTTTAAGCCTATCTCCATTTACTGTAGTTTAGGAAATGTACTAACGAAGTAACAGAAATGTTAGAAATAGAAACCTAGTTTCCCTTTAATTATATCATACTCTCTTCAATGAATGATTGGATAAGTCGGTAAATTTTTACTGGTAAAAATCTACCGACTTAACTACATGTAAATACATTACTGCCCTATACCTTAGAGTGTATTTCTTTTACGGATAGACGACACACAAGACGGATGATCACGACCAGTGCGCCTCTGATTATACCTCTGCTTGATCAGGTCTGATTTGGTGCTAAATAACAACTGGCAAGTGTTGATTTGTCGTGTTTTCATAAACTGAATGAAACAAGTGCGACACATACACGATCCGTAAAGAGAAGTTGAAGACAAGTTGATATTTGATTCTCGCTGTATAATATTGCAGTTAACTTTTTTTTTAATTAAAATGAATTATACTTATTTTACTTCGTAATCGCTTTTTTTTTTTTACCATTATTAACAATTATTTATTTAGCCTTCACTTTGATTACATGCAATTTGTTTCAGTGCTCGCCATCTTATATGTCCAAAGTTCGAAAGATTTGTCTCATTCCCTTTTATGATACAACTATTAGTTTTAGGGCTGTAATCTTGGAGATAGGACTGATTGTTAGGAAAAGAATGCGCCTAAGTGCCAATAAATTTGAGATAATGATTTCCCACACATGAAGAAAGAGAGCAACTGAAAATGTGAGGAAAGAAATCATTAATTGATTATCATTAGTTAATTGAACTGTAGAACCATAGACCTCAACTTGATACACACACGTGACAGAGGAAGCCTTTACATGCTTTCTGAACTGGCTAGAAATGACAGCCTAATATCCTTCACACTGCATTCTACTATCTTAAGTAAAGGATGGCACCACTTCAGCATGCAGTCTGCCAAGCTATTTACACTTTAGCATGCAGTCTAAACTTAATGCTAATCCTTAAATCTAATCCTAACCCAGATCACGTCATTTCACAGCATAGACTAGTGTGATAGACTGCATGCAAAAGTAGCACCTAAAGGATATATCAGATAATTAATTCTACAAACTTTTGTGTTTAGAGTTATACCAGTCTCTGAACTGGGTCAATTCTACAAAGTCTTGAAAGGCCCTCAGCATTTCAATATCTTGCCAAAGAAATTGAGAATGCTCCTAAAGGTATAAATCATGGTGGGAATGCCTTTGGTCATGGAGTGAAGATTGTTTACCAACATAACATGGCAGTCCTGGTTTAGGATGAATGTTGCTGTAATTTAACCCCAGGAGACATTGTCTCCTGCTGGCTTTACGACATGATCTGTGCCCTTATATTTTCGAACAAGGGAATCTAGCACCCCCACTCAGCTCAAAACTATATCTGTGTATCGCGATTTCCAGGTTATTTCCCTTCATCGGCACAGAATAATTGTTCGGCTACAGGTGGTGCTGCCAAATTCCTGTTTGACATATACAGTTTTCAAAGTGACAACTAGTCACTGATCTATAAATTTGAAAATTACTATTTGGACTGCCATGTTATGTTGGCAAACAATCTTCACTCAAAAGTACTGTTGCTGAATATCTCTTGTGAGATTTACAAATAGTAATTTCCTAAGCCTTTGGTCATAGTCTGCTGAGCCAGGAGAGATCATGAATGGAATGCTTTTGACCATAAATCCGTTTGGTCAGGACTGAACTGGGAATAAACAACTACATAAAATTATCTAACTTTAAAAAAAAGATGAAACTAAAAATCCTAGTGGCACTTTTTAGGGACAGTTAGTGTGAGGGCTTTATTTTTTCTATCTAAGAGTTAAATGAATAGTATTCAGTACATCAAACTAACTTATCTATCTAAATTTATACTACTGGCCCATTTGAGTTATTTTCTTTGGTTGTTTTATTTTTCTAGTTATCTTAACTTGATTCTCTTTTAGAGCATGTAACAGATACCACCTGTTGATAGATATAATACCTACTCACACTGAATGTGTGAATTATATAAGTATGTAATTTTACCTAGTAACGATGGTGATTTATTTCATAATAATAAACATCACAGGCATGACTGTGTGCTTCCCAACCACATGGTCTCAGATGAATTCAGTCTTCCACTCTAGCCTTGGGCCAACCAAAGCTTTGTGAATGGATTTGGTAGACAGAAACTGATAGAAGTCCATTGTATATTTTTTGTGTGCAAAAGACAACAAGCTGGCAGAATCATTTGCATGTTGGGCAAAATGCTTAGCAGCATTTTGTCTGTCTTTATGTTTAAGTTCAAATTCTATTGAGGCTGACTTTGCCTTTCATCCCTTAAGTTCAGTGCTGGGATTGATGTAATCAGCTTACCTCCTCCTCTGAACTTGCTGGCTTTGTACCAAAATTTGAAATCAGTATTTAGTTAGGACTTTATATATTCTGAGTTCAACTGCCATTGGAGTTAACATTGCCTTTCAACCTTCAGAGAAGTCAATCAAACAAAGTACCAGTGAAGTACTGAAGTTGATATAATCAACATCATCCTCCATCAAAATGTACATTTTGTTCCTATATTAAAACTCATTCATATCAAGAAAATGTTGACAGAATTAGTTAAAATGTCAAAATACCTTGTGGTATTTAGTTATGTAAAATCCCTCAAATTGTATCTTTCATTTCTCAAGGATTGATATCAAGTCAAGTACTGAGTTGATTTAAGCTATTGTTTTTTCCTCAAAAATTTGATTTTATGCAAATGTACAAAATCAATCCCACTATTGTACTGGGTGGTAGGAAAATATGGCACAGTGGAACAAATGTCTTTGCAGTATTTAATTATATCCTTTTTAACATTTTGGGTTCAAATCCTGCTAAATGAATGTCTTCTTCACAATCTGTATTTGGGTCAGCTTCTTGGTTTAAGGATATCTCCTGCTTTGTCACTAGTCTTGGAGAACCTGTAGAGAGTCACAAGGACTGCTCTTCCTCGTTATTATAGATTTACAGAAGGGTCCACCACATCCCTGCCTGTTGGTGACCAGAAGGGTTGGTAACAGCAAGGGCATCTGAACATAAGACATAAAATACCAGACAAGCTGTGTTAGTATGGAAAAGTGATCATGAAACACTGATGAATGTTGATCTAAAAGAGAAACCAAATATAATTGTCACTGTCACCATCATCATATAAGAATTTTGTTATTAGAAGAATTTAGATCATGCTTCAAAAACGACACAACTCTGTTTTTTTTCTATAAGGCCTGTTTGTAGTTGAAGGAGGACCTGGAGGGAAAATAATAGATGGCATTGTCAGAAATGTAGCTATGTATCTTATCTTTTACTTGTTTTCACTTGTTGGACTGTGGTGTTATTGGGGAACTACCTTGGAGGGTTTAGCCACACATATTGACCCCACAACAGGGATGTAAATGAACCAACACTGGTTGTCAGGTGGTACAGGAGAGTGGATGGAGGACTAACGCAAAGACACACATCACACGCACACACACACGCACACAGAGGAAGCGCTTCCATCTGCTAAATTCACTCGCAAGGCGTTGTTGGATCCAAAGCTATAATAGAAGACACCTAAGGTGCTGCACAGTGGAACTAGACCCAAAAAGTAACATGGTTGCAAAGTGAGCTTCTTAACAACACAGCTATGCCTATTAAACCCTAGTCCAAATACTTGCAACAGGACGAGCTTTCTAAAGACACTCATTGATAATATGGTGAAAGAGTTAGGTCTACATCTGCCTTCTACTTGGTCATTATTTACTATATAGTAGTCCTTAAAGTTGTGATACTAAACCTAAGGTGGCATGTAGAACTAAGTAATATCATAAAACCATAGCCATCACCCACAAGTGGGTATGATCTGGTTAGCATGTACTATGTTTCCATTAATTGTAGTTATAAGCAGGCGTAGACACCCTCTTGGTCTTCCCACTTCTTGTCCCAGCAGAACATGGGTGATATAACAGCTGAAGAGAAAACAGTCTGGACCAGAATTAGGTTTGTGTTCATTTTTAGCTAAGTAGACTGAAATAATGGCAATTGAAGTGCTTTGCATCATCCAGTACAGGAATTGAAACCACAACTTTGTGATCATGGTCCAACGCCCTAACCATTAGCCCACAGTGTTCATGTCAATAACTAAGAAAAAACAGGGCAGCAGATTGTTAGAATATTTAGGTTGTTGGTCACAATGCTTTGTGGTATTCAGTTATGGCCATTTACATTATGAAGCCTTTCATCATTCCAGGTTCAATAAAATGAAGTACCAAGTACTTTATTTCATCAAATATTGGGGTAGATGTAATCAACTGTGGCCTTGTATCAATGTTAGAAATCACTAATTTAAAAAAAGTTTTTTTATGTAATAGACATCGTTACTTTCCTTACACCATAAGAGGCCTTTAAGAGCTGGTGTTTAGCTGTAATTTTCATCATGTGAATCAAATGAATGATTTAAAAAAAAATATATATTCCTCTATGATAGGTTACCAGTCTCTCACAAGTAATGTTCCCAAATACTCAGATACATATTTGGCTACAGGCATGACCATGTTGTTAAAAAGTTCACTTTGAAAGGACATGTTTAATCCCAGTGTGCTGCACCTTGGGCAAGAGTCATCTACTGTAGCCTTAGTTGTCCCAAGTCTTGTCAATGAAATTGGAAAGATGGATATTGTACAGAAGCTTGCTATATAGACTGTCACCCTTCTTGAGTCATAAACTTAATTCATTGTTTGGATGGGTGACTACAATAGAAACCATTTTGTTGCAAGCATTTGGTCTAGATTTCATGCTGAGGATAAGCCATCAAGCATGTTTTTTTTTCTCTCTCTTTCCCTCACCAGTTGTGAAATCATAAAAAAAGTGTGACTACTCCTTCCTACTTAGCTATAAAAAATATTGCTGACATCTCATGAACAAAGTCTTGAGTCACGAGTTAGAAATCATCAACATCATTATTATAATCACCACTGTCATCATCATCACCAATCCCTGAATTCCAGATTGTTGGTCTTGTGCCCAAATTATTACTACAATTTTCTTTTATTAAAGCAGTGAGCTGGCAGAATTTTTGCTGTGTCAGGCAAAAATGCTGAGAAGCATTTTTTCTGGCTTTATGTTTTGAGTTTAAATGCCCCCAAGATCAGCTTTGCTTTTCATCTTTTGGAGGTCATTAAAATAAGTATCAGTTAGGTATTGGGGTCAGTATAATTCACTACCCCCTCCCCCAAATTTCAGGCCTTGTGCCTATAGTAGAAAGGATTATTATTATTATTATTATTATTATTATTATTATTCAGTAGTCTTATTATTATCATGTGCTTTCATTGCACCACTGAGCGTAGCTCTGTGGGCCTTGGGTATGTGCTGTGATTTGTTGTGGTGTTCTTATTTTCACTGTTTTGAAAGTGCTTTATGTAGGACGTGCCCGGTGCCTAGTAGTGCTATTTGTAAGTCCTGGTGTTTTGGTTATGTATTTTTCTTTATTTTTTTTTTTTAATCATACCTAATGCACCTATTATTATTATAGGGATTGTTTCTGTTTTTAGGCTCCACATTCAGGTTACCTCTATTCTTTAAAATTATTATTATGGCAGTGGTGATGAGCTGGCAGAATCATTAGAGTATTGACAGAGAGTGTGAGATAGATTTGTTCATATCTATTTGTCTTTCTTAATCAATGTATATTTTGTTTGTATTTTCTATACAGTGTTGGTTCCACTCAACTAAAATCACCGCACCATCTCTCCTGGATATGTCTGCTGGAGTACCTGAAACTTGAACCTTATGAACTGAAGGTATTTTTCATGAATTCTCTCCTTACAATTATACTACCACCTCAACCAATTTCTAGGTATTACTATGAATCGTCTCCTCCTTGATCCACACCTATTTTTTTTTTATCTTCCCCACAAACTGAGATTAGCTACTCCCCCTCCCCCCGCCAACCACTACCACTACCAACCATGTTCACCATTCACTTCTGTCATCATCTCTATCTTCTGTCACCTTCCTTTCACACTCCTGAAAACTGACCCGCCTAGCTATACTTGATTCTTTGTCCCTGTTCTTCCTTTATTCCTCTTCTTATACATTGAAGCTATGTCCTGATACCTCATCTCTACCACCCTTTTTCCTTTTCTGGTCAGAAAGAAATGATGTATCTCCTCTACAGCAAGACACCTGTTCCTGCCTCTCTATCATGCTTTAGTCTGTCAGTGCCTAGCTCAATGCTACCTCTCTCAGTACTGCATCCTGACTCTGTCAAGGGTCTGGTCTTGCCAATTACTTAGTAACCTCACTGCTGCTGGTGCTGTGAAGAAAAGCACCCAGTACACTCCGTAAACTGGTTGGTGTTAGGAAGGGCATTCAGTCATAAAAACCTTTCCAAAGCACACATTTGAGTTCAATGTAGTCCTCAGGTTCATTGGATTTTGTCAAACTGTCCAACCGATTCCAATTTGGAATATAAGCATTAAATGGTGATAATGATTATAACTATGTATATCAGATGACCAGATAATGCTGTTTGAAGGTGCACTGGCTCAGCAGTTAGAGTGTTAGGCTCACAATCATGAGGTAGCAAGTTTGATTCCTGTACCTGGCTGTGTGTTGTGTTCTTGAGCAAGACACTTTATTTCATGTTGCTCCAGTTCACTCAGCTGTAGAAATGAGTTGTGACATCACTGGTGCCAAGCTTTATCGGCCTTTGCCTTTCTCTTGGATAACACTGGTGGCATAAAGAGGGGAGGTGGTATGCATGGCAACTGCTGGTCTTTCATAAACAACCTTGCCTAGACTTGTGCCTTGGAGGGTAATCTTCTAGGTGCAATCCCATGATCATTTGTGACCAAAAGGGGTCTTTACTCCAGATAATGCTATATAAAAACATGTTTTGGAGACATTTTGCAGGTTGGACACTTGATATATCTGATATGTGTGTGTGTATATATAGGTATGTATGTATGTGAATATATGTATGCGTGTATATATGTATGTATATGTGTGTGTGTGTGTTTGTGTGTGTATATATGTATGTGTATATGTATGTGTGTGTGTATATATGTATGTATATAATCTTACTTGTTTCAATCATTGAACTGCAGCCATGCTGAGGCACTGCCTTGAAAGTGATTTAAATGACTAAGTACTTATTCTTTCTTTTAAGTTTTGGTACTTATTCTATCAGACACTTTTGTTGAACTGCTAAGTTACAGGGAGGTAAAAAAACACACATGCATATCAACACTCACTCACTCACACACATACCTACACATACACTCACACATCCATGCAGTGGGCATCCACACAATTTCCATCTACCAAATTCTCTTACAAGGCATTGGTCAGCTTTGGGCTCTAATCAAAGACACCTGGGCAAGGTACCACACAGTGGGACTGAATCTGAAATGACATGGTTGCGAAGCGAGCTTCTTATCCACACAACCATGACTGCTAAAAAACAAGATTAAGTAAAGAAAGCCCAGTAAATAGTACAGAGTCTTTAATATGATATAACACCATGGTTATAGTATTAACCTAACAGGAATTCAGTAATTCAGAAAGTGTATTTAAAGAATTGTTACTGAATGATCAAATGTCATTACTATCACTATCATCCTCAACATTGTCATCGTCATCATCATTGTCATTGCACCTGTGACTGTGTGGTTAGAAGCTTGTTTCTTAACCACATGGTTCTGGGTTCAGTCCCACTGCGTGGCACCTTGGGCAAGTGTCTTCTACTATAACCTCGGGCCGACCAAAGCCTTGTGAGTGGATTTGGTAGACGGAAACTGAAAGAAGCCTGTCGTGTATATATATATATATATATATCTATGTGTGTGTGTCTTTGTGTCTGTGTTTGCCCCCCCCCACCACCACCACCACCATTTGACAACTGGTGTTGGTGTGTCTACATCCTTGTAACTTAGAGGTCCAGTAAAAGAGACCAGTAGAATAAGTACCAGGCTTTTAAAATAAATAAATACTGGGGTTGATTCATTTGACTGAAAATTTAAGGTGGTGTCCCAGCATGGCCACGGTCTAATGACTGAAACAAGTAAAAAGAAAAAAAAAAGTCTATTGCCGTCATTGTCATCAACATTTTTTTCACATTGGCACACAGTCATAATATATTTGTGGTAAATATAGATCTTAATTTCAGTTGCATGGAAATTAGGCTAATTGAGCTATATGAAGTTAAATAAATGACAAGGGAACAGGAAATTATTTACTAGCTTATTGCTTATTTTGCTATTAGATATAATGTATGCGGCTATGAGTGCATTGCTCTTATAACTGAAACAGCTGTAAGCTAATGGAGTTCATTGCATAATTTCCTGCTCTCTTAAAATTTATTCAATTTCATATTATGCTCTGTACTTGACTAACATTTTATTCTGTATAATCAGTTCTAACATCAAGTGATTAGTATTGCTATGCTTAAAGGACCCCCCCACTTGAAAGTGGATATTGTTTTAGAACACAAAATACTCCGTTATTTACCATGAGAGAACCTCTCACATGAACTTGCGGTGCATACAAGCACTCATATTTATAATCGCTAACAGGTGATGGTCATCCACTGCTGCTGCCAGAACTACCAGATGATGTAAAAACGATGATGATGATACATATTTGTATGTGTTTCACCTTGTCTTGACATCATATAATGGTTGTAAATAAGCTTCACTGTCACACAAGTGGTGCTGTTCATTTTCAGTCTTCTATAAAAATTACATCTGGATATGGGTAAATATTACCTTGTTTGGAAACAAGGGAAGGTTGGTGACAAGAAGGACAGTTAACCACTAAAAATCTGCCTCAACAAATTCTGTGTGACCCATGCAAACATGGAAAAGTGAATATTAAATGATGATGAGAATAATGCATTGCTTGTTGCTGTATGTACGAAAAGAAAACTATACAGCAGGCATAGGAGTGGCTGTGTGGTAAGTAGCTTGCTTACAAACCACATGATTCCGGGTTCAGTCCCACTGTGTGGTACCTTGGGTAAGTGTCTTCTACTATAGCCTCGGGCCGACCAAAGCCTTGTGAGTGGATTTGGTAGACGGAAACTGAAAGAAGCTCGTTGTATATATGTATATATACTCTTTTACTTGTTTCAGTCATTTGACTGTGGCCATGCTGGAGCACTGCCTTTAGTCGAGCAAATCAACCCCTAGACTTATTCTTTGTAAGCCCAGTACTTATTCTATCGGTCTCTTTTGACGAAGCGCTAAGTGACGGGGACGTAAACACACCAGCATCAGTTGTCAAGCAATGCTAGGGGGACAAACACAGACATACAAACACACACACACATACATATATGTATATATACATATATACGACAAGCTTCTTTCAGTTTCCATCTACCAAATCCACTCACAAGGCATTGGTCGGCCCGGGGCTATAGCAGAAGACACTTGCCCAAGATACCGCGCAGTGGGACTGAACCCGGAACAATGTGGTTGGTTAGCAAGCTACTTACCACACAGGCACTCCTGTGCCTATATATAATATATATATACACGTATGTATGTATGTGTGTGTTTGTGTTTGTCCCCCCAGCATCGCTTGACAATCGATGCTGGTGTGTTTACGTCCCCGTAACTTAGCGGTTCGGCAAAAAAGAGACCGATAGAATAAGTACTAGGCTTACAAAGAATAAGTCCTGGGGTCGATTTGCTCAACTAAAGGCGGTGCTCCACCATGGCCACAGTCATATAACTGAAACAAGTAAAAGAGTAAAGAGAGCTTTTGTTGCAGTATCATCTGGTATTGCCATGACATTATTGAAGCAAGACAGCAATGCACACACATGATTGGAGATCCCAGTATTTTCAAATTCAAACTCAAGATGCAAAGTATCTCCACTTGATGTTGCTTGGCATTTACTTCGTGATGCTTGCTTATTTACGATGAGTCACTTATGTATCAACAACATCTCTTTAAAGCACTCGACTGAATGGTGAAGGATGTGCTGAATAATAATAGATTATTTGATGGCAAATTGCTTATTCACGGGGAAGTTTATCAGTAATATGCAAAGCACAGCAGTCTTCCTTTATTTGCACATGCTTGAAAAGAAATTCTTGCATTTGAAACTCTTTTGAAGCTTTGTGGTAAGCAGTTTGCCTCTGTCTTGGTTTAGTCCACTGCATGGCACATTGGGCAGGTGTCTTCTACTGTAAATTCAGGCCAACCAAAGCCTTGTGAGTGCATTTGGTAGATAGAAACTGAAAGAAGGTCATCATATATATATATATATATATATATATAGGCACAGGAGTGGCTGTGTGGTAAGAAGCTTGCTTTCCAAACACATAGTAAGGGGTTCAGTCGCACTACATGACACATTGGACAAGTGAATTCTACTTTAGCCTTGTGCTGACCAAGCCTTGTGAGTGGATTTGGTGGATGGAAACTGAAAGAAACCCATCATATGTGTTTGTCTCCCCACCATCACTTGGCATCTTAGTGGTTTTGCAAAAGAGACTGATAGAATAAGTACTAGGCTTACAAAGAATAAGTCTTGGGGTTGATTTGTTGAACTAAAGGCAGTGCTCCAGCATGGCCACAGTCAAATGACTGAAACAAGTAGAAATATATATATATATATATATATATATATATATATATATATATACTTACATATATGCACATATATCTGTGTGTGTCTCTGTGTCTGTATTTGTCCCTCATCAACTTAGCAGTTCGGCAAAGGAAAACCAATAGAATAGATAACAGGCTTAAAATGAAAATAAGTATTGGGGTGAATTTGTTTGACTAAAATTCTTCAAGGTGGTGCCCCAGCATGGCCACAAGTAAAAAATAAAAGATAAAAATACTAAAATGCAAGTTCTGTATCATCATCATCATTTTAACATCCACATTTCCATGCTTGCACGGGTGAGAAAGATGCCATTGTACTAGATTTGCTATGGCCAGATGTTCTTCCTGTTGCCAAGCTTCTTTTTTAAAGTAAGATAATATTTTCCAATGGCCAGACATGTTTTTCTTAGAAGACTGGAAATGTACAACACCACTTGTATGATGGTGGTGCTCATTTACAATTATCACATGATTTCAATACACACATACTCACACACATGATTACTTTCTTTCAGTTTCTGTCTACCAAATTCACTCACAAGGCTTTGGTCAGTCTAGGGCTACAATAAAAGACACCAAGATGCCATATAGTGGGACTGAACCCAAAACCATATGGTTGGGAAGCGAACTTCTTAACCACACAGCCACACATGCCCTTTATTGATAATATTCTGCCTCATGCTTGACTTGTATATCATACTGAAAGGTTGTTGCTAATTGGTGATGGCAGAATTTCTAATGTTCTTTATAACCTGTAATATGAAAATTCCTTCTCATTTCCATGTTGAAGCAAGGAAAATTTAATTTGACTTGTAGAAAATTAATTTCACAATGTATAATGGCTATCATCAAAAGCTATTTTAACTACAAAAATAAAAAAATAATTAATATATAAAAAGATGTTGACAAACTGTTGTGGCGGATGCCACCAGGTGAGAAGTGGGCTGGTCCACTACTAATAAATAGTGAACTGACTCAGTCAGTAAGGTCAGTCAGGTATGCTGTTTGGGCCAGTGCCACAGAGACAACGAAATACGTCATCATAATGCGGGGACATAACAGTGGCAATGAGGATTCGTAGCTCATACAGCCACTGATATGTAGTAGCAGGACATAACAGGGGCATACAAGAGGATTCGTAGCTCCCACTTTATAACGGTGACCTTTATAATAGTGGTAATGAGGTTATGAACACTCGTAAGAGTTAGTTAGTTAGTTAGTTAATTTGGCTCAAAAGCAAATAGCAAGGCCATGTAGGGGGACATGGTGTTAAGTACAGGGTGGTGTTCATGTAAAGAGTTCAGGCCACTTGAAGTCCAGGGAGGCTTTGAACAAAGCGGTTGTCGGCATCTTCACCATCTCGTCTGGCAGCTTGTTCCACGGATCCGTAACCCGGACGGAGAAAGCTCCTCTCCTTCGATTGAGATGAAATCGTCGCAGGTAGAGCTTTTCGGAATGACCCTGCAGCCGACGCTCCGGAGCAGGAGTGAAGAACAGCTCTTTCGAGAGGTTACACTTCCCGCTTATGATGTTGTGGGCGAGAATGAGATCACCACGGTGGCGGCGTTTTTCAAGAGAATAAAGGTCGAGCGTCCTCAGCCTTTCTTCGTAGGACAAATTTTTGAGACCATGAACCATGCGGGTAGCCAGCCTCTGGACTCTTTCGAGATGCTGTATGTCTTTGAGGAGATAAGGAGAAGAGGCTTGAATCCCATACTCCAATATGGGTCTCACCAGCGTGACATAGAGTGGCAGGAATATGGCTGCTGTGAGCATTCCGAATGACCGTCGAATCAAAAACAGAATTCCGCGCGCTTTGTTGGCAGCATGGACGCACTGGGCCGAAGGCGAAAAGGAGGAATCCACCAAGATACCCAGGTCCTTTACCTGATCGGTCCTCTCCAGCAGCAGACGACCCGGCTCGAAATCAAGTTGAGTTGCAGGAGTAGAGCCGACAGGCAGATGACAGCACTTTGACACGTTCAGACACAGGTCCCAATCGTTAGACCACCTCCAAATTTGGTGGAGGCATCGACGAAGATCCTCTATACTACCGCGAGGAGCGACCAGTTTGATATCGTCGGCAAAAAGAAGGGTGTGTTGCGTGAGGTCGTCGGGCAAGTCATTTATGAAGACTAAGAACAACAAGGGCCCAAGCACTGAACCAAGAACAATGAAAGAAAGTTTGAAGGATTCAAACTCTAGCACACAACTGAACTTAACAGAGTGGAAAGTAATATACACACTGTGAAAAATATATATAAAAAGATTCTAAGGTAAAAAAAACACTAACACTAAATTGAACTACACACGGTGAAAAGTAATATACACACAGTGGAAAATATATATATAAAAAAAGATCCTGAAGAAAAAAAATGTCTGATAAAACTGGAACTCTACACAGATCTGAACTACACACGGTGAAAAATAATTCTATGTGGAAAAAATGATAATAATAATAATAAGTCCATTCAAAGGATTTATAAGTCAGATTACTATATGTAGTAGCGCTACCAGTAATAATGTAGATTTGGTACTGTGTTGACTACCTGTGGCATTTTGAAAAAAGAAAATAAACTATGGTTCTGTGTGGAACAAAAAATAAAAATAATAATTACAAGTACGTTTGAAGGATTTATAAGTCAGGTCACTATGTTGTAGCACTACCAGTATTAATGTAGACTTGGTACTACCTGCGGCATTTTGAAAAAAAAATGGTTCCGTGTGGAACAAGAAATAATAATAATAATAAGTCCATTCAAAGGATTTAATAATTCTGTGTGGAACAAAAAACAATTCTGGTTAGAAGGAAAAAAAAAATTAAAAAGAATTAACGATACATTTAAAGTGATGCCCTCAGTTGATCTAACAAATGGAGTTAAGAAAGGACAGTGATATACAAAACACTGAAGGTATCGACAAGGAAAATCGAAATAGCTATGATAGAAGATATTGAGAAGTGTTTAAAAGAGGTCAAAAGAGTGGGTGCTCCTACCAACATACTGTGGCAAGCAAGTCGTCAGAGTGAGGGTGAGAAAAGTGCCACTGGAGTTGAATTAAACATGGTTAGTTGCTGCAGTCATGTAAAATATGGAGGAGGATGCAAAAATCATGAGAGGAACAAGAATAAAAAGAGTGAACTGTTGGGGATACGGAATTGAGATGGCAGTACAAGCAAGTGTGAGTGATATGTATAAAATTCTGGAAGAAATTATTCTACTTGAAGATATGAGATTGAGAATGGTAGTGGAGGGTAGGCCTCCCATATGCTACCTGTGTGGTGAGAAAGGCCACATGAAGGTGAGATGCCCCTAGAGAGAAAAGAAGAAACAACAGATGGAACAGTCTGAGGAGCAGGAGAGAGTGAATGATGTGGTGCAGGAAGATAAGAAGGAGACAACAGGAATAGAGGAGGAATTTGAAGTGGTTAAAACGAAAGAGGAAAGAAAGTGTGGGCTCTCCACTGGAGACACAAAAAGAAAAAAGAAGCAGATAAAGAGGTGGAGAAGGAAGTTGTAAAGGAGGTTGAAAAGGAAGTCGTAAAGGATGTTGAAAAGGAGGTTATGGAGGAGGAGGAGATAGAAACAAGCACACTAGAGAATTTTTTAGGAGAGCAATGAGAAGAAACAGCAATACTAACCAGGATGGAGGCAGTCTTGCCAAGAGTGGAACATGGCAAACAAGCAAGAAGGCCGAGAAAACATAGCTGGAATTTCGTGACGTATGCTATGTAAAAACATAAATATCGAAAAAATGATAGCCAAACTTAAATCTGTTATAAGCGTTAAGTTGCCCAAGGAGATGTACAGTGAAAATGTAAAAGCTATTTTAATCGATAAAGAAAAATATAACAAGTTGAAGGAAAAGTGTCAAATTGAGCAGCCAGGATTTGTGGTGGAGTTCGACAAACTTCTGCCAATAGTAAAATTAAGTGAACTAGAGCCATGCATAAGATATTAAAAAAAGAGAGTAAAATTGTATTTTTTTTAAAAAGAAAAAAAGAGTAAACAAAATTATGCTAATAGTGAAAAAACAGGAAAAAAAGAAAAAGATTTTAAACTGAAAGTGAGAATGTTCAAATGGTACTGCATGTGAATGGGGCGCATGCAGCCATTTCATCACCATCGATTTCATCGTACATTTTTCCATTTTCCATTCATTTTATGTTTTTGTCCCCACTGTGGTGTTCTGTCTGTCCTTGTTTTGTCCCCCCTCTATGTTAATGGCCTGGGTGCCAAATAAAGAAAAGCAGTCAGCGAGGTACTTTTATTAGTGTTAAATTACTTTTGATTCTGGTTGACGTAAGTCATGTTATACTTTGTTGTATCTTTGTTAATGGTTCTCCCCCACATGGGTGAACCATGTTTTGTTGAATTTGTTAAATACTGTTGCTGTTTTGCCTGCAGGCCTGTTAAATTTTGTGTTTGTCTTCTTCCCCATTTTGGGACAGAGTAAATAAAAAAAAGGAAAAAATGGAGTGTGAACCAGTTCCAGCACATCCTGGGAGTTATGCTTCAGCAGTTGGGAAAGGTGCAGATTCGCTAGAAGTGCGAGAAATTAAAATTGAACAAAGGAAGCTAAAGGAACACTACAGGCTGATTCAGAAGGAGGGATCTAGTTTAAGGCTGACCTCTCCAGAAGAAGCGACAACCAGTACAAAGAACAGTGGTTTACATAACTCTGTCGACAACCACAAAGAAAACAGAGATAGCTACGGAAGAAGCAATTGAAGAATGTCTGAAGGAAATTAAGCACCTGACAACATTCTATACAAGAGGCAGAAAATACGGCACAGTGGAGGTGAGATTTGCCAATGAACAGGAGGCATTAAGTCACTAAAATGGGTACTCCTGCCTACCTACTGTGGCAAAAGGGTCGCCAGAATGAGAATAGGCAAGGTGCCACTAGAAATCAAAGAAGCGTGGCTGGTGGCAGCTGTAATGCATAAAACTGAAGAGGATGCCAAAATTCTAAAAGTGACAAGGACAAAGAAGGTAAATTAGTGGGTTACGGACTAGAAATGATCATTCAGGCTGGACAAAAAGATTTGAACGAAATCACTGAGGTGATTTTACTGGAAGACATAAGGTTGAGAGTGGTGGTGGAAGGAAGACCACCAACCTGCTATCAATGTGGAGAGAAGGGACACATTAGAATAAAGTGTCCCCAGAGAGAAAGTAAAAACAAGGAAAGCCAACAAGAGCAGAATGGCGGACCTAGGAAATGAAAAATGCATGGAAGAAGCGGAAGGATCATTTATGGAGATAACCAAAAGAAAAAGGAAAGAACTAGTGAACTCACTTCCGAAGAGTCCAAAAAAGAAAAAAAGGAGAGTGAAATAGACATTGCACAGCTCGTGCAGCATACACTTCCAGCAGCATCACCAACAAAAGGAAACCTACCCAGACAACCCAAGTTCACCACAGAAACAAATAGTCAAAGAGCCCAGGAAAAATAAATGGTATATGGTAAATAACCAAATTCAAATTTGTAATTAGAGTAAAATTACCAGTGGAGCTTTACACAGAAAATACAAAAGGCATAGTAATAGACCAAGAGCGGTATGGAAAATAAAAAAATGGTTTGGAACCAACATAGACCCATTGGGAGTGGAGATAGAGTTCAACGACCTACTGTCTGTTGTAGATTATGTAGATTTGATGTCATACATGAACATGTAAAGCATGAGTAAACTTTTAAAATTTTGTTAGAAGAGACTACACATACAATGCTAAAAAGGTAAAAAAAGAGAAAAAAATTATATAAAAACTTTTTATGAAAACAGTTAAATGGTACTGCTTGAGAGTGGGGTTCAAGTAACCATTACATCCTCATTAATTATTATCCATCTCTCATTTATTCATTTTATGTTTTTTGTCCCCACTGTGGTGTTCTGTCTGTCCATTTGCCAAATAAAGAAAAGCAGTCAACGAGGTACGCTGTTCAGGCTGGTCTCACAGAGACAATGAAACACGTCATAATGTGGGACATAATATAAACTAAGCAGTGATAGATGAGTGGTTAAGAAGTTTTCTTCACAACCATCTGGTTTTGGGTTCAGTCCCACTGTGCAGAATCTTGAGCAAGTTTTTTTTTATACTATACCCTAGACTGCCTTGTGAGAAAAATTTGGTTCACAGAAACTGTGTGTCTTTGTATATGTATCTGTCGTATAATGAATGAAAGACAAATGAATATATGTGTGTGTGTGTGAATCAATGAATATATATCTTTCTATGTCATTCTGATGTAATCTTGTTGATTCTTTTTTGCAGCCATCTGATGTAGAAACACTGAAACGTGATGTTGAGTTTCGTATACTTCTTTCTGATGCATCCAGCGCTACTGATTCAAACACAATACAGGTCTGGCCCATGATTTTCTTCTTATTTTAACATTTTCTTTCTTTCTTTTTATCAATTTACAAGAGAGAGAGAGAGAGAGAGCAAAGATTGAGAAATATTTGCTCTCTATGTACCTCATGCCATATCATAGAATATGTGTACAAATATCAAGAGAGACCTACAATAGGACAGTGCTGCTGCTATACACATTAACATCCCACACGTTGTTCAGGCCTCACTCATCAATAGAATTCACTCTGTAACCCACAGTAACACCGTCTCTTCATCCTGCCAATGGTCTCTACTTCTCAGAACTAGCTAGATACATACCACTTCCAACTTGTCCTTTAACCACATTCATCTCATCTCCTCTGATCACCAGTTCTGTAAGTCTCTTTCCAAGCCCCTCACTAACCACTTATCCCATCCTTCCTTCCCAAAACAATAACTGTCCAGAAATTCTTTGCTACCCACATTCATTTTTTTGCAGTCATTGACTTAATATGTTCCAATATCAAGTACATAAATCTCACATATCATAGATGATCTACAAAAGTCATAGGCATTGTGCCTTTCTTCTGAGTAAACCTAAAAGAACACACACACACACACATGCATATTTCCCCTATCAACATTCCAGAGGAAGTTTGGATATTTGAGTGGAGAAACACTTTATTATTCTTACCATTTTTGTAGACTCATTTCCTTTAATGTTCTGACCTTTCCAAGAATGGTTAAGTAGACATCAAAAAAACAAGTTTATTTTTAAGACTAGCAGAAAGATTGCCCTCTGGGCAGTTTTCTGCTAGTCAAACCTGGAATGTGTGTGTATTTATATTACAGAGACAGTGTGTGTGTTTATATCAGAGAGACCATGTGTGTGTGAGAAAAAGAGAGAGAGAGAGAACATTGAAAACAATGAATGAAATAAACATGAAATGAGAAAATCATATAAATAAAAGCTCGTTAAAAACTATTGTTATCTTGTACTGAATATTTAAATTTGTGAACTTGAACTATTCAATAATAAAAGGTTCAGAAAGTAAATTTTCCTGAAAACTTCAATTTATAAAAAATCTCACTTGGTTAGTAAATATTTCTTTCAGTAATTTATCGTAGTTGTAATATATCTGTAATTTAAAGAAACTTCAAGGTAACCCTAGCACATTTAACATGCTAGAAATAGCAGCAATCACATTGTTATTATTGTAAGGCTTATAGCATTCCAAACAGCCATGCCAACAAAATCACTTCTTAATTTTTTTTTTAATTATACCAATATACTTTATCATGGAAGCCTCAAAGTTATAAGGTTATTTTGTGTAATAGCATTGATTCATTCAATAAGTAATTTTTTTACATTACATATATAGAATAAACTATGGGTTTTGCAAGTAACAAATTAAAACTTGAAAGGAAAACATTGAAATGAATATATATCAAATTATTAATGAAAATAGAGGCGAGTGAGAGTGGGAGACTGTTGCCAATGAAAACAGAAAATTTCGCCTGCAACAAGTTAATATTGTTTATTAAATCTACTCTGTAGTGAATGCAACAAATATTTAAATTAGGGAAAAACTTCTTGTTCAAATATTCAATAAACCTCAGAAATCGAAATTACAGGAAATTTCTTAGAGCATAAATTTATAAAAAAATTTCCAGACAGTCAAGCCTTTTATAATTGTTTTCTTTTAGTAACTATTACATACCTAATTAATCAACAACTTTCTCCATTATATTATACTAGCACTATGACCTGGCAACGCCGGGTCATAGTGCTAGTGCATGCATATACAGCTGCATGCGTGCGCACATACACGCGAGTACTGTCCAAATCTCTGACCAATCACATACACCTAGCTGGCATTCAATTGGCGTATCAAGTTTCGGGCATTTTGATTGGGTTTTGGATAGAAAATTCACAAAAAAGTCACTTCTATTGATTTTTTAATGGCTTTGCGGGGTGACTGGGAAAATGTATAGATGTGCATGACTACCCTTAGACGGTTTTGAATGACCATGGAAAGTGCGAGCCCTCTAACTGAAAAATTGTGGATTTGTATAAAGGACACACGCACAGACATTTTGCCGTTTGTATATATAGATATGTTACTGTTAAATTGATATAATTTTTTTTTTATTGTGTGCAATAAACAATATTGTTATGCAAGTCCACTTTTTCATTATCTTTTGTAGTGAAAAATGGAAATGGTGAACTGGTAAAATGGGGAAATGCATGAAAAAGGCTAAGAAACACTGGGCTAAAGAGATATTAGATCATGATAGTTTAGTTCCTTTCCATATTTTTGTTACAGGTTTGTCAGGAGAAAAGGGTCAGTGCTTTTTGTAGCCTCTCACTGACTTCTGAAACTAATTTTGTTAACGTTTGGCTTGAGTATCTTTTGGTCATTTGTTTGTTCATTTGTCACTGTTTGTGAGGCAGAGTTAAGGAGTTCTAGAGTACTGTAGTTCTGGGGAGAAATAAACATGTATCATGTTTCATGCAGCACTTGGGGAGGTGAGACACAATAATGGTGATAGGAGTGGGAGAAGAAGAAGATTATGCAGTTAACTAGTTCTGAAGAGCAGAAGCTGTAAAAGGAGCAGGGAGAGGGGACAGTTGCATTTGTGAGCCAGTGGTTGCAAAGTGATGGTGAAGGAATCATAAACAATCATTTGGATGGCTTTCTATTGAATGCAGTGGAGTAAATTTATCTGTAACAGCAGCACTGTCACAGATATAGGAGAGCATTCCATTATGGGTCTTACTTGAGCCTTTTAAAAGATCAGCAGATAATCATGATTGAAGTATTTTTTGATATTAAACAAGAATTTTAGTTTTTGTAATATAGTTTTGGCAGTGTTTTATATGAAGATCTGCCATCTGAGTTCACCATGGTATGCAAGGTTTAGCTTTGTAGTAACTTGAAGTTTTTTTTTAATGAATTATTCATGATTATAAAAGGTGGCTTAGGCAAAAAGGGCTTGAAGGAGGGCTGGCTTCTAGACATGTGTCACACAGGCTGACCAGTATGTAGACATGCTCTGATGTCATATGAACCAGTCCTTCTGTTTGAAGATGAAATAGGCCCTGTATCTCAAGGGGTAACTTGGGAGAGCTGGAGACAAGCAGAATGAATTAAACAAATCAATAGAGATCAACAGGAAACCACCAGTGTATCTTTCCTAAGAAATTATCATGAATCCTTAGACTAGGGTATGTAGGCCCATGATCACTGATGTCAGTTAGTAAGAAACATGGGGGAGAGAGAAAGAAAGATATAAGCCTGATCCCTTGGTATGTGTAATGATTGTGTCTTTGTGCTGTTGAAGGAGAGTAAATTGTTATGGTACTTTTGAAGAATGATCATATGCTTTCGTTAATTTAGTTTTTAATTCAAAACAGTTTTTTGCAGTGAGACTAATTATGTTTATATATATGTAATAGTTTCTATCATAATTCTAATTATGTCTTTTGCCATCAATCAACATATAGGAGCTGTACATATTCCACAAACTCATACCAAACAGTGAAGATGAACGGATGTCAAATGATGGAATTAGTCAGACTTTGTCTCAGAGGACATGTAACTTCCTCAAGGAACTGCTGCTTACCAAACCAGAACTGGGCAGTGCTATAATCAACCACCTGAAATGCCCAAACAAACCAAACCTCAAACTTCACCAAACAATGATGGAACAGGTGTACATATCCTGTATCAACCGGTGTATTTCAGCTGTGTATTCCGAAGACTCACTTCTCAGTCAGGTGGATAAGTGCGATCAGGTGTACACGATATTGTCACTTTTCAATCCTGACAATGAGGCAACAGTGTTGAACCTGAATCAGACAATTTCTGGCCTTGTTGATCTCTGCCAAAGAGGATTGGTTCCTGAGGACCGCATCCTTTCACTAATGGCCAGCAAAAAGAAACCATTTCTCTTGACACAGTTAAGTGATGAGCTAGCCTCTTCACACATGAACCAATTGATAACCGGTGATAAGTCCATCTCAAAACACAGTGAGCTAAATGATAACTTGAGGCAACTGCTTACCCTGTCAAAGTGCACAGACCGTTCATCGAGTTGGCCACAGCTCTATTTCAAATGCATGAAAGACAACCAGCATTTTTTGGAAAGCTATGTGGTAAGAAACCAACAATTGCATTATTTAATTCTTCCTTTCATTTAAAAATTTATTTTCTTATTCACTCGTGGGTTTATGGTTTTACTCTACAATTTTTTGGTATATTGGGAGTTGCATTTATTTATTCTGCTTTCACTAATTTTACTTTGCTGTTAGGGATAAACAGCACCCCTTTCAAAGTGTCACATTTCTTTGCTGTATAGAGGAGTCTTGGTCTTTGTCAATTTAGGCAATGTTATATATGCAGGGATAACATACGGTTGTGAAACCCTGCATTTGTAGGGATTTTGAAGCTCTAATTCCTTTATGAGGGTCTGAATACTCATTGCAAACATACATGGCTGGTGTCAATGTTGCTCCTGTTCCATTGCATAAAGTTAAGCAGGAAGGGCTGTATATACCATATTTATGTAAGCTGATGTGTATGTCTATACTCACTCATGTCTACATATAATCTTTTCTAGTAAAAGTAAAAGCATATTGTCCAATATATTTTGACTCCTTTTGGTTACATAGACAGTTGATAAATGAATGTATATCGATTCTTTTAAAATCTATATGCACACACATTCTCTGTTCTAGTAAAAACAAAAGTAGCATGCCCAATATATTTGTAGTCAATTTTTATTTATTCCTGTTTAGTTGATAAATGAATGTATACTCTTTATTCTTTTACTTGTTTCAGTCATTTGACTGTAGCCATGCTGGAGCACTGCCTTTAGTTGAGCAAATCGACCCCAGAGCTTATTCTTTGTAAGCCTAGTACTTATTCTATCGGTCTCTTTTGCCGAACCGCTAAGTTACGGGGACGTAAACACACCAGCATCGGTTGTCAAGCAATGTTGGGGGGACAAACACAGACACTCAAACATATGCACCAGATTGTTTGCCTTGGTTAACCTTTTCTATTAACCGGCAAAATTTTACTAAACATGTTCTCTTCTAAAAGCATTGAATAATCCTTCAGTTTAATTTTAAACTGTTTTTATGTATAAACACACACACACACACATGCACACACATTATGAAGGCAAGCAAGTCAAAGCTTTGAAGTCACTGTCAAGCTTTTTCTTGTAAAATGTTTAATAAACATGTGCTCTACTAAAAATTTTGAGTAATCCTTCAGTATAATGTTAGACTGTTTTTATATATAATTTGACCTAAAAATAAAACATTAATGTTTTAAATAAACGTATATCAATTCTTAAAAAAAATTTTACTTATTTTCTTCATAGTATTATTACATTTACAAAATTTATTTTTCTAATTCTTTACACAGGAAGCTGCCATTAGCTTGATCAGTTCAGGGAGATTTGATGAATTAAAAGAGCTCTTTGAACCAGAAGAACTGCAACCACTGAAATCTTTGGTACTTCTTGTTGGATGGCCTTACTGTTACACCTGTGCTAATGCAACCTGCTTACTAGAGATCTTATTGGAATCTAAGGTAAGATGTCTGATTTGAATGGTATTTATATTGCCACTATAGTGTTACCCATTTTTTGCTGGCTAACTTTAGAAGTATATTTTTGCCACCATGGATAATACCAGAAAATATGGCACACATACAATAATAATAGTCAAATAATTTTTATCAAATTTCTTGGTGCTTATAAAAAATATGGAATGAATACAAAGTTTTAAAAGAAAAATATTTATTACCTTAAAATAAAATTGAATAAGTCAAATTTCCCATTTGTATAACTACTCTGTCATTTACTCCCTTTTCTCTTTTTCCCATGTGTCTATGATGCTTTATCACTAGGTGAATGTATAACATTCTTTTACATTGCCTGTCACCAAGCCTTGTATGTGGACTCATCCTCCATCTTCTATATTATATTAATTCTGTATCTTTTATTCTCTCTCCCTTACATTTCTATACGTGACTGGAGAAATCAAACGACAAACCAACCAACATTTGTACCAGCTATTATTATATAGAGATTTTGAGAGATAAAACTGGTCACTTCTCTGATATAGTCACTAGATGAGACCATAAATTTTTCAGAACTCAGCGAACAGCTTGGGGCTTGCTCTTTATTTTGCTAGGATTCAGTTCATCTCTCATCTGAAAGGTAAAATTGATATAGAGATACAGTAGGATAAATTGTCCATACTCACATTTTATAAAATGTCTCCAGTAAAGTATTGTATCTTGAGTGAAAACACTTGAAATCTCTGTGACCAAGTTCATGTGCATCTACTTGCCTTAATATGGTATGGCACTTATCTCTCTACCTGTGTTGTTGTTTAGCCCCGTGTCAGCACAGATTGAACCAGCCTATAGGTATTACATTTATGACCTTCCCGTCTTTATCTTTTTTATTCTAGGCATACTGTATCTAGGACTAATTTACTCAATGTGTCCTTCCTTTTTTAAGACATAGGATGTCATATGAGAGAGATTTGGCTTCTATTTCTAACAAATCAAACAGTCATGGAGAAGCTCTCTTATTGGCTTGGATTTATGTGTGTTTATTAGTGTGGAACACATATCTTGCTAATAGTTATGAACAATATGAATTCTGTAAGCTGGCAGAATCGTTAGTGTGTTAGACATTATGTTTAGTGAGATTTCTTCAGGCTCTTTATAATCTGTCTTCGGGCCTTTCATCCTTTCAGGGTTGATAAAACAAGGACTAGTTTCAGGCTTTGTATTAGGATTATTATTTTTATTAATACTTTTAAGTTAGCAAGCTGGCAGAATCATGACTGTACCACACAAAATGCTTTGTACTATTTTTAAGTTCAAATTCTGCTGAGATCAACTTTGTCTTTAATATTTTTGGGATCAATAAAATAAGTACCAGTCAGACTCTGGTAATTGATAACCCCACCGTACCTATAGTAGAGAGAATTGTTTCTATTATTTTTAGATTCTTAATGTTTGTCTTTCTGGATGCTGAAGTGGATAGAAATTAATTATGAAAAAATATTAAAAATTTTTTCTCAAACAATTTTGAAGAATATTATTTTATGAGAGAACATGTTGGTTTAAAAAATACCATAGAAATTGCAAAACTGATTTGAGACAAATGTAGAAATACTTTCTTATAGAGAAGAATTAATTTTTCTATGTTGTTTTGTAACTCTGTTCTACAGACACCATGTCAGCACCCAGCATTGGACAAGGGCTGCCAAAAACTTCAACATCAGATAAATCTGATTCGGTGGTGTTTGGAAAAATCCAGGTTGGTGTTTGGCATTTTTTTTTATAATTCTTTAATTTTTTTCTCTTTTTGTTCTTAATTTATTAGTTTACCAATGTGGCCTTATGAGTCTTGCTTACATAAGGGAAAAATGTTTGAACTGTTGCAGGGTTGTTGTAGCTGTTGTTTAGCCCCAAGTCATTTCTAGCCTTGACTATCTATAGAGAAGTGTTTTGTTTGCTATTTCTAGCAGATTAAATGAACATTAGAGGCTCCTTCATTAGCACATATGTTGCAAGGTTCATATACCTTGTGTACATATTGTGTGCACGTATCTTTTGTGTCTGTATTTATATTTTGAAATCTTTTACATCTATATTTCCATACTTTCCTGGAAATAGCAGTCCTTCAGTATATATATATATATATATATATATATATAATAACAACAAAGGGTAAAATTAATTAATTAAGAAGTAATCAATAATTTCACCAAGTAGAATTCGGCATGAAAAAAGGACCATTTCATGGTAATCTTAAGTAATACTTAATAATTAGGGTTCAGCAAAGATTTGCTTTCCCATATACCGAAGTTTAGAAATAGCAGCCAAAAAACGTTAGCTATTTCTTCTACTTTAAAAAGGGACTCCCAGAAAACCAAAATACTTGAAAACAATCCACACAGGCAGAGAGGAAAAGTAACGAAAATCAATCAATATCTGGTCACCTATGGACGCGCGTTTCGGAATTAGATTGGAATAAAGAATATAGAATTATACTTTACCAACCATTTTCCTCATCAGCATAGGACTCCGGCAATAATTAAATATTGAAATATTAAATTCGAAGGTACTGGAATAATTGAACATATCTCTCCACCTAACGGTATCAAACAGATCATATTCGTTTTTTGGCTGCTATTTCTAAACTTCGGTATGTGGTAAAGCAAATCTTTGCTGAACCCTAATTATTATATATATATATATATATATATATATATATAAATTTTTTTTTCCGTAATGAGATAAAAAAACCAAGGCTGCATAAATTTTAGAACATAAATATTTATAAATGTTCTAAAATCTACACAGCCATGGTTTTTTTTATCTCATTACGGAAAATTTTTTTTATGCACACACTGATATATGACCTACATTGGACCCCTTATTCACATAATCACCAAACCTGGAACTTAACTGTGGTCTATCCATAGCATTTATTCAACATTACCTGACATCTTTGGGTCTCATTGACACCATTACCTCTCATAACCTCCATATATATATATATATTCCTCTTTCATGAACTATACTTACCTTTCACACCCTAATCCTGTCTCCTTGGCCCTATTTCATTGTATCATTATTATATGGTAGCCTTCTCCCCACTACCTCTATATACCCAAGTTTTCACCCCTCATTACATTCTCCTTCTCTGCTCTCTACTCACACTTCTTTGGCAATGTCCTGCCACTTTGACACTCAAGATTATGCCCTGGCACTTGCCACAATCTATCTCTCTCTTACTTGACTATCCCACTTATAGTCCAATCCCCATCCCTTGTTAGTGTGCCTGGCATTTTACCACTATCTCCCTCCGGCTCTCTCTTGTACTCTTGCTGTCTCCCACTCTCTGTCCTTCTCCTGCTCTTCTCTCAGGCTGGGTAACTACGTTTCTCCTTTAAGGCTGCACACCTATATTTGTCCTCATTCCTGATCTCTCTCTCTCCAGCCAGGTAACCTTGTACCTCCTCTACAGCAAGACACCTTTTTCTGTCTCTCTGTTGCCATTCATCATCTGACTCAAGATCACCTCCTCCAATGCCCTCTCCCTTTCAAAGTTCCTTATCTTGCAAAGTTACTTGGTGACCCTGTCAGTGTGGGTGTTACTTAAAAAGCATCCAGTTCACACTGTAAAATGGTTGGCATTTTGAAGGGCATCCAGCTGTAAAAACCTTGCCAAAACTGATCTTGTCTGTGCTTGTGCCATGTAAAAAGTGCTCAGTCCACTCTGCTGGTGCTGGGTGGTTGGTGTTAGGAAGGGCATCCAGCTGTAAAAACCCTGCAAAAACAGACACAGAAGTCTGGTGCAGGCTTATGTCTGGCCAGCTCCTGTCAGACTGCCCAACCCATGCCAGCATAGAAGGTGGACATTAAACGATGATGATGATGATATATATATATATATATATATATCTACTACATATGTGGAAAATTGGTGTGTGTTTGTTTGTGGCATTGTTAGCCACATTGTTTTATTGCTTTTGCTGAAACTTGACACGTGAGTAGAACTCATGTCTGGAGACCTCATGACATACTTAGATTGTTGAAAAAAGTCAATAATATGGCCACTAGAAGGGACCTTTATATCTACCTCGTATAACTAATTTTTTTTAAACACCCAAGGGAAATAACCCATAGCACCTGTACAATATTTTTTTAAATACTTAAGGGAAATAACCAATTTCATTGTTTATCTTCAATTACTTTGAATATTGATTTTTTTGTGTGTCCTATTTCTAATTAGAGCAGATAATATCACTTTTATACTTTATTTGATATGTGAGTAGCACTCCTGTCTGAAAACCTCGTGACATACTTAGATTGTTGAAAAAATTGATAACAGGGCCCTTCCAATGGATCCTTCTATCTACTACATATTACTAATATTTTATTTAAACAACCCAAGGGAAATAACCCATACCAGCATTATGGTATTAGGAAGGGCACCCAGCCATAAAAACCCTGCCAAAACAGACACAGAAGTATGGTGCAGGCTTATGTCTGGCTAGCTCCTGTCAAACTGTCCAAACCATGCCAGCATGGAAGGTGGACATTAAACGATGATGATGATGATATATATATATATATATATCTACTACATATG
Source organism: Octopus sinensis (assembly GCF_006345805.1). Lineage (NCBI taxonomy): Eukaryota > Metazoa > Mollusca > Cephalopoda > Octopoda > Octopodidae > Octopus > Octopus sinensis. The sequence goes on from NC_043007.1 coordinate 38,223,932, forward strand.
GGAAAAATAGGTGTGTGTTTGTTTGTGGTGATGGTGGTGGAAGAGGAGGAGAAGGACTGGAATAACATGAAATAAAGTGTCTTGCTCAAGAACACAAGGAATTGAACTCATGACCTTTCGATTGTGTGTGTGTGTGCATTATCATCATTATACTTTAACTGGCATGGGTTAGCTGGTTCAAAAGGATTTGAGTCAGAAGATTGCTTGGAGCTCCAGTGTTTGCTTTGGTATGGCTTTTATGGTTGGATGCCCTTCCTGATGCCAGTCACTTTACAGAGTATACTGGATGTTTTTTTTTGTGATGCCCGTACTAGTGAGGTTGCCAAGTAACTCAGAAGACAAATAAAAAGGGAACCCCCCCCTGCTGACTAAGTGGGGGTGTAGTAGAGAGTGAGGTGGTTTTATACCAGACAGCGAGAGATTAAAGTGTGATAGAAGGATAGGAACAGGTGTCTTGCTGTAGAGAAGGTTCATGACTGCCATGCATTATATAAAGATGGGAGTTGATGGGAAGAGAGATGAGTTTGGTGGTGATAAGTTGTCAGTGCATACTCTCAAGCTACAGGGTGAGTGTACGAGAGATTAGGGACAGAGAACGAGGAAGGGTGAGCATGTTTTACCCCCTGGCTGATATGGCTCTAAAATATGAATAAGTTATTGGTGGAAATATGTCAACAGAGGTGTCTGAAGAAAATCAGGCACATTGTAGCCACACAGGCATGGCTGTGTTGTTGAGAAGCTTACTTTCCAACATTGTGATCTTGTGTTTTTTCCCACTGTGTAGCACCTGGGGTTAGTGTCTTCTACTTAGACTTAGGCACACCAAAGCCTTTGATGGGTGGATTTGGGAGACAGAAACTGAAAGAAGTCTATATAGACATGTGTGTGTAAGTGTTTGTGTGTACCTCATATGATAGTTATTAAATGAGTTTCATTTTAGTATAAGCAAGGTTGTTCATTTTAAATCTTCTGTGAAAAACAGGTCTCACTATTAGAAAATACCTTGCTTGGAAACAGGTGAGGATTAGTGACAAGAAGGTCATCTTGTAGAAAATCTACTTTTAACAAATTTTGACCCATGCAAACATGGAAAAGTGAATGTTAGATGATGATGATGATCTAGTGGCTGAGCAGATAGTAGGGTGGCCCTTTGCATGAACAAACCAATATCTCCTGCCTGTAAAACTGAGTATAACTATCAGCTTCAATAGTCTGATCAGGTTGTGGAAATACCAGGCAATTGGTTGCTCAAATAATTGAATTACTCTCAGCTGAATGAAATGAAAGGCATGTAAGGCAAACAAAGGAAGCAGTTGAAAGTTGTATTTTTCGAAATTTGAGAAAGTGTATCATTGATGTGAATTTACAAGTGGCAGTTGTTGACAAGTAACCACCACAAGTAGAAACATCCTGTTGTTTTCATACATAGTGTATTTAAAGTTACATTATGTGTCCTTTTTCAGACAGGAGGGTGAGTTTTCAGGGAATTTGATTGCTATTTATTTAGGAGTGATTACATAGTGGCTGCTTGGTTTGAAGGGTATTCAGCACTTATGTCCTTTCTAGACAGCTCTCTTAAACCAAAGAATGTATGAGGCCCAACATTCGAAGGTCATGCTTCACCACTTCATCCCATGTCTTCCTGGGTCTCCCTCTTCCACGGGTCCCTCCACTGTTTGGGAGTGACACATCTTCAAACAGCTCTCCTCATCCATATGCAGCACATGACCATACTAGCGCAGTCATCTCTCTTGCACACCACATCTGATGCTTCTTATGTCCAACTTTTCTCTCAGAGCACTTACACTCTGTCGTGTGTGCACACTGACATTACACATCCAGCGGATCACACTAGCTTCATTTCTTTCAAGCCTACACATGTCTTCAGCAGTCACAGCCCATGTTTCACTGCCATGTAGCATGGCAGTTCGCACACATGCATAATACCTTTGTCACCAGTAGTGGTAGGAACTTTCTGAACTTTACCCCAGCTATTCTTATTCTAGTGGCAGTGCTCTCCGAGCATCCACCCCTACTACAGACTTGGTCACCTAGGTAGCGGAAGCTATCAACAACTTCAAGTTTCTCCCCTTGGCATGGGATGGAATCCATTTTCTGAGCATCTGTGGTGTTTATTGCCCCTGTGCCACTGCCACACACAAAAGCTATCATCCCGGTTAACCTTTCTTTGATGTTGCTGCACTTCTTATGCGTCCATAGCTTACACTGGGTACATCTTATGGAGTTTCTACCTACACCTTTTGTATAGATCGAGCAGGGCCATCTACCTGAAGGGGGTTGTGATGTGTTCGCCTTCCTACTTACTAGGACTTTGGTTTTTGCAACATTGATTCTAAGGCCCTTCGATTCTAAACCTTGCTTCCACAACTTAAAATTCTTCTCTAGTTCTGGTAGTGCTTCTGCTATGAGAGCAAGGTCATCAGCATAGAGGAGCTCTCAGGGGCAACCTGTTTTGAATTCCTCTGTTATTGCCTGGAGTTCTATGATGATCCTTGGTGAACCCCTACTTCTACCTGGAATTCTTCACTATACTAATTGCCAACCCATACCTTACTAACAGCATCCCTCTACAGCTCTTATTAACCTTTTGTTAATCCCCAGTTTCTGCATTGCCCACCAAATATAGGATCGGGGGACCCTGTCAAAAGCTTTCTCCCATGTCAACAAAAGCCAGGTACAGAGGTCTCAGGATAATGCTTGACTACATATAGTGAGGATGACATTCCAAAGGCTGGAGCAGTTTGAATGGGAAACACTGCCACACCCACCATATTCGCCAGACATTGCCCCATCTGATTATTATTTATTCCATAGCCTTCAAAATCATTTAGACAGAAAAAAATATGAATTCTGTAGACAAGGTCAGAACAGTACTAGAGGAGTATTTTTCATCATGGACAAGTGAATTTTAGAAGAAGGGCCTTGCAAATCTACTAGATAGATGGAAGAGCATTGTAGAAAATAGGGAGTATATTTTAGATTAAAAAAGAACTTTGTTTATCTTAATTTTGAAAGTATAAAAAGAAGTATAAAACATTCACATTATTTATGGGATGACCCAATTTTGCTATTGTACACAATTACTTTAAAAAGTCAAAAAATTTTAAAGTAAAAATGTATGCCAAATGTATAAATGGTGAAATCTGTCGGACAATCTAAAAAGATAACTCTCATAGCTTTAGTTGTCTTCCAGAACACTCCATGTTAAAGTGATAATGGCTTCAGAACATATAGAGTGTTAAAGAAGAAAATTACAATGTTGACTGAGGGGTAAAATATTTAGGTAGTTATTGTTTAATACCAGCTCGGCCATGACAAACAGCAAAGCCATTCCAACTATACTACTTAACTCTTTTTCCATCTATAGCGTTTTTGTTTGAATACATTTTCTACTGTCTCCTTTGTTTTTTGTAATATAGTAGAATGTAGTGTGAGGACAATTTGAGCTACTGTTTTTAGCAATTCCAGTCACCATGTAGAGGCTCTCTCATTGTCTTGAATTAGTGTAGTTTTTTAACCACAGGCCATTCCTAAGATTAAACACATTCTAGTTATGATCATTGCATTTCTTTATAAGTATCTATACTACATTATCTGATGTGTTCTTCCTTTATTCTGAGACAGTAGGCTGTGATTTTTTGCAGGATGAGTGACCATTAAGTGAAGGTAACTTTTGGACTCATAACTATGTGACCAGTCATCCAGAACGTTAACCTCCCAGTCATTGTATTCATGTTATTTTATATTTTCTTTCTTCATTTATTGCAGATCCTTGGTCCATGTTACTGATGGCAAAGAAACCAACATCAACCCACATTGCCAAGCAACAAACATCTTCCAAGGACTAGTCAACCATTCAATGCTCTATGTCCTGCAGCAAGCTACACGCCTCGCTTCTCTCAGAGAACATGAAGTTTTAGACCTGTTGCAGAAGGTTTCCCTCACCAAAACTCCAGGTAACACCTGTACTTGCTTTCTTTTGGTTGGTCGTTTGGCCAGTTGTTGTTAAACCCCAGGACATCTCTGGTCAAGTGGGCCTTTGATTGAAGACATTTCATCTTTTTATTTTCCAAAGCATAATGCACTTAGGACAGCATTATCTAATATGTCCTTCTTGTGTGAGTTGAGGGAAATTTGGTTGCTATTTCAATATTAAAATATAGTGAATTGTAATAGTGGAAGCTATGTTGGCTGAAAACAGCAGAACATCTCCAACTGACAATAAGCTTCAATAAATTCAATGTTCTTCCTTTATAGATTTTTAAAGTTTCTCTCATTTAAACGTAACTTAAAACAATAAAACTGTACACTTCAACTCTTTCATATATGGATTGTTGGCACAAGTGTAGATAGGCATAGGTGTAGCTGTGTGGTAAGAGGTTTGCTTCTCAACCACAGTTTGAGGTTCAGTTCCACTGCATGAAACCTTGGACAAGTGTCTTCTACTATAGCTCTGGGCCAAGCAAAGCCTTGTGAATGCATGTGGTAGATGACATTGAAACAAGCCCATTGTGTGCGTATGTGTGTTACTGTTTCCTTCCCTAGACGCCACTTGATAGTTGAATGTGAGTGTCACCATCATGCAAATGGTGTCCTTCCTTTCCAGTCTTCCACAAAAACCTGTCTGGTCATGAGAAAATAATATATTTTCTTGGAAACAGGTGAGGGTTAGTAACAGGAAGTGCATCTGGCCATAGAGAATCTGCCTTCATCTGACCCATGCAAGCCTGGAAAAGTGGACATTATAACAATGATGATGGTTGTCATATTATCATGGTCTTCATCAGTTTTCATTTGCAGTTACTGCCCTCCTGGATGGGTTGGAAGACTTTGACTCACTTGTCTTTGCATAGTTCTTTGGCATAGTTCCTGTAGATGGATGTCCTTCTTAATCTCATCTCCTTCACAGAGTGTATTGGATTTATTTTTTATCATGCCAGGTTTATTGATCCCATGATAATGTTGACGAAAAGCTGGTTTACTCATGAATGGAATAACTCTTGATCATAGGTTTGTTTTCACTGTTAGGGCTGACCTGACACTAAATCCCATCACTACCACTCACGTCAACTGATCCACATGATCATGAGTTCAAACCTTATTTAAGCCTGGGTAAAACATAAATTTTGTTGCCTTTAGTTTATGTGACTGTCAAAACATATTCCACTGTTCCCCTACTTCATATGGCAGAGTTTCTATACAGCTGCATGACCTGCTTGAAATAGCAATCAAGTCTCCCTCAAATCACATATTGCTGTCTTAAAAAAAGTGAAAGGACACATTAAACAATGTAGTCAAGTCAGAATGATCATTATTAGAAAGTTTTCTATCTTAGCTTTGCTTGATCAGGGCCAACTAGGTGCTCAACAACAACAGACATGTACTTAGCAGGAGGAGTAGAGAAGCTAAGATATCCAGTTGTAGAAACAATTGCTCAAACAAAATTGACCCCACCCATGATAACATGAACAAATGGGCGTAAACAGTTAAAAGCTGTTAGTCATCACATACAAATCTGGTATATTTGTTTACCTTTCCATTGAAAATATTTCAAGTTTTATACAGAATGTTAGATATTTTCACATTGCTTTATTTAATTATGTAATTTTTAATTTTTTTATATTTTTGCATTCAAAATTTTTTCTTTCACTGTCTGACTCTTTTTTTTATCTCTTTCTCTCTCTCTACACCTCTATTTATGTGTAATTATCTGCCCATACATCAACATATCTATGTAGCTGTATTTCTGTATATCCACCTGTCTATGTACGTACATCATCACCATTTGTCCAACCCATGCTAGCATGGAAAGCGGACGCTAAATGATGATGATGATCACCATCATTTTACATGATGGTTTTGGTTGAAGGGGTTGTCATAGTCTGAGTAAATTTCCCTGGATGGGTTGGAGGACTACATCACACTTGTATGTTCCATCTTTGCCATAGTCTCTATAGTTGGATGCACTTCTTAATCTCAGTTACTTCACAGAGTATACTAGGTGCATTTTATCATGGCACCAGCACTGGAGAGGTTGTCATGTCTACAATGAATTTAAAGAGTTCTCTCTGCCTGACATTGCCACTATTCATTTGTTAGCTATTTTACTGGAGTAATGTGTGTGTGTGTGTGTGTCTGTCTGTCTGTCTGTCTGTCTGTCTATCTGTCTATCTAAATATCTACCCACCTTTTCATATATCTATCTATCCAGTCTTCCTTCTTCCTCTCTATCCATCATCTGCATAGCTATCCTTCCATCCATGTCTTACACCCACCCTTCTCTATATCTGCCCTCCCATCTATCTCTACATCTATTCTTCCATTCATCTGCCCTTCTCACCATCTGTTTGGTCTGTACTATTCATTCTTCTCGCTCTTTGTCTTTTGAACTTTCCTTCTTTTCAGTCATCTGTCTCTCTTTTGTTTTTGTTTTCTCTCATTAATGTTCTTTCTTTCTTTAGCCACTGATGAAAAGAAAGTAAAAACTGTGAGGTTTGAAGATCTTGAACAAGACGCCGACTCCGAAGAAGAACCTATCGGAATTGAGCAAGAACGAGATGTTGCTCTCTATCGCAGTTTCTGCATCTTAAAGAACGTGCAGGATGCCATTTTGTATGGAGCCCTGCATGCCCACTCCAGGCTGATGAACCCAACATATTACAACATCCAGAGTTCCTCCCACAATTACAGCTGGAGCAAAGACAGTACACTGAGCGATGCTAGTGAGAGTGGCAGTCGCCTCTCTTCTGCTGCTGGTGAACGAACTTCAGGCTATCTACCTGTGTGGAATTCTGACTTTACTGCTGGTGATATCCAACAGCTCTACAACAAGAATGTCTTGCAAAAACTTCAGAATGCCAAAAACCATCTGCGACAGCTTTATCCTCTGGCTTACCGTGTTGAGATTCTGGAAAATGTCTTCTCTTTATTGTTTGTCAGCCACAAAGAACTTCAAGACACTTTCTTCACTACTGAGACCGATGACACGGATGACAGTGATGAGAAACAAAGTGTACATGACAGCAACGAGAACCTGATGAACATCAGTATCCAATCTGAAGAGGAATCTATCTTGTCTGAAATAACACATACGTCTGAAGCAAGTCGTGATATTGGATCATTGCCTCTTGGGGCTGCTGAAAGTATTGAATATGATGTCCCATTTGTAGAGTACTCACCTGAAGAATTACCTAAGATAGAAGAAAGCAAGACCGAAGTTTCAGAGCCAGTTGTTGAAGTTAAAAAGCCATTGCCCCAGCGCCAAGAATCCCACGTAAAAGAAGCAGAAATAAGAATTTCTCGTTTTAGTATGGACTTGAAAACTGAAAACCGTAATTCTAATACAAAAGTCACTTCCCAGTTTGGTAAGCCATTACAAATTGGTCTTTTGACCAACGAATACCTTGTACGAGACATTCTGGATTTGCTACAAGAAAGCTTACAGACTTTGAATGCAACAAATTTCCAATTATCAAACACAACTGTGATGAAAGAAGAGAATTTGAATATTCTCGACCTTGAGGAGAACCTACCACTCATTCTGCCAATGAGCATCAACCAGTCATCTCTGAAAAGTCGCATCTCCAAACTGTCACAAGTTGTCAGTGAAGCCCAGTGGAGGTTTCAGCTTGTCTGCAATGACCAAATACCACGGGAGGTCGGTAAGGTCTTGCTGCATGTGTACAATCCTTCTGTTGACTCCATCTGTGATGAAAGTGTACGTTTCAGTGATTGTGCCATGTCAAAGAAAAGCAACAAAATGTCCAGTTTATCAGAGATTTCCCTAACATGTGAGTAGACTTTTATCATTGAAATTAGGGACTTACTGGTTTGTTTCTATTATAAGACTATTGTCAGTGAAATTAGGGAGCCACAGATCCTATTGCTCTGCAAACTGTGACTGTGTCTATTAGAAACTGGTTGGATTTAATTTTCAGCAGACTTTATAAATAATTGTTTGTCTCTTATAATCAATTATTCTTGGGTGGTAGACTTAATAATAATAAGGCGGTGAGCTGGCAGAAACGTTAGCACGCCAGGCAAAATGCGTAGCCGTATTTCGTCTGCCTTTATGTTCTGATTTCAAATTCCGCCGAGGTCGACTTTGCCTTTCATCCTTTCGGGGTCAATAAATTAAGTAGCAGTTAAACACTGAGGTCGATGTAATTGACTTAATCCGTTTGTCTGTCCTTGTTTGTCCCCTCTGTGTTTAGCCCCTTGTGAGTAGTAAAGAAATAGGTAGACTTAATAATAATAACAATAATAATTTCTATTATACTATTATAAGCACAAGGCCTGAAATTGAGCGGGGGGGGGGTTAGTTGATTATATCGACCCCAGTGTTTCACTGGTACTCAATTTATCACCCCGAAAGGATGAAAGGCAAAGTCAGCCTTGGCAGAATTTGAACTCTGAATGTAGCGATGGACGAAATACCGCTAAGCATTTCATCCAACATGCTAATGTCTCTGCCAGATCCCCACCTTATAATAATAATAATAATAATAATAATAATAATCCTTTTTACTATAGGCACAAGGCCTAAAATTTTAGGAGAGAGGGTTAGTTGATTACAACAACCCCAGAGTGATGAAAGGTAAAGTTAATCTAGGTAGTATTTAACTTCACTGATAATAATAATAAAATAATAATAATAATAATAATGTTAATAATATGTTTGTTTTTCCTGTAGCTGGAGAAGATGGTGAAGTGTGGGATTCTCCAGGAATCTGTAGTGAAGGTGCTAGCTATATGAAATCCTCCTCTGCTACTGCATTGCCTTCATCAAAGAAAATATTAAAGAAACCTCGTTCCCGGTCACGTACACCCAGCATGTCCTCTGTGGCTTCTGTCAGTCGACGCCTTTCGTCAGGCATCATTCAAGATATGCTTCTTTCCAACCGTGCATTACTTGTGAAATGTTTGAAACAAGGAAAGTTCATTGAAGCCCACCAAGTCATCAAAGTAAGTAGAAGTTAAGATATATAAATACACACACATATATATACAGAGTTATTAGTGAGGGATTATCAATCCAGGCAAAATACTTTATCTCTCTGTTAGTACACCAGGCCAACCATATTGCTTAGATTAATAAAGAGCTCCTTGTATTCTTGTAGCAGTGTCTGAGGTTATACTTCATCGACACACACACACACATACACATGTATATGGATTAACATGGCAACCAAAATAGAGATGATTACCAGCACTCTCAAGTGGACTGCTTGAAGAGTTGTGGAAATTAATGTGCATAAAATATATATATATTTATCCACTAAATGCAGTGTTGGGAACTAATTCTTGATATTGTGTGTGTGACTGTATGTATGTATGCACATACGTATATATGCATGCATGTATGTATGTATACACAAGCATCCATTCATACTCATTTACCAGCATCGCCTTACTGGCACCTGTGCTAGTGGCATGTGTAAAAAGATTCGAGTGAGGTCGTTACCAGTACCACCTGACTGGCCCCCGTACCGGTGGCATGTAAAAAGCACCCACTACAGTCTCAGAGTACTTGGCATTAGGAAAGGCATCCAGCTGTAGAAACTCTGCCAGATCAAGATAGGAGCCTGGTGCAGCCATCTGGTTTGCCAGCCCTCAGTCAAAATCGTCCAACCCATGCTAGCATGGAAAATGTTAAATGATGATGATGATGATGATTATTTCAGTAACTTTCATAACTTTGCCATGGGGATTTTTTTTTAAAGAATATTTATTCTTATTTGTTTTTAATGCAATTTTTCTGTTTACTAGTTGTTCAAGATGGAGGACTCTGCAGAAGTTGCTGAAGTGACTTTCCTAGAAGCCTTCCTCAAAGCTGTGAACCAAATACAAGCCTACTGCAAGCAGGCCCATAACCTCTCCTTGTCAGACTTCACATCTACCTCAAAAGACTCAATGAAACAACTTGCTAGTGTTGCTGCTGCTGGTGTTGCAACTGCCACCATTTCCTCATGTGCTGCTGAATTGCTCTCCATCTCTGTATATCCTCATCTTCCCACCCCACAGAACATTGCTAGTTTGGTGCCAAACTATTCTGCCTTTTTCAGTGCTGATAATTTATCAGCTATGATACTCTTTGATCTAGCATGCAGTGCCTGCAAGACCTATGACACATCTAGCATGATTCTGGAGTCTATCAAAGCACATATGCATGCCAAGAAACGCACCTCATCTGGTTTGTCGAATAAGGACATGAATTTTGATTTTAGGCCATCAAAAGAGTGCAAGGTTTGTGCCATCTTCTTTTACTTTTTGTTCTTTCTTGGCCATTTTTCTTTTTTTTTCTCCTTTTTTTTTTTGCAAGTAATAAGAAATTATAATGTAATTAAACCTTTCAATACCAATGTACCTGAGATCATCCCTGATTTCTTTAATGCAAAACTTCTTGATATCCCTCTCTCTCTTTTGGAGAGGCACAAGCACTTACACGCACATGTACACACACGGCAGTAACTTCCACCTACCGAATTCAATCACAAAGCTCCGGTCGGCTCGGGGCTATAGCAGAAGACACCTACCCAAAGTGCCACGCAGTGGGACTGAACCCAAAGCCATGTAGCTAGGAAGCAAGCTCCCTAACCACACAGCCATGCCCGCGCCTATATATATATATATATATACATATACATATATACACCACCAAGTAAGTTAGGGGTTGTGGCCCAACCCACTAAGGGACAATACTTATCCAATATACTGTTGGTATAATACCCAAATTATTAATACACAAGTGTTTTTAATTGCAATGCAATAAGCTTACTTATTTTATTAAATGGATGAAGGTAAAGAAATATTTTACCATTAATTTATATTACAAATAAGAAAATGGAGAAGCACATTAGTTGGTTTATCAGCTTTTGGATATTAGAATGTTGACTTATTTATTTATCAAAACAACAACCCTAATAACATACATATATACAGTAAGGTTTTTTTTAATAACTACTTGTATTCTTATATGCATTGAATTTTATACTGTATATATGCATGTTATTATGGTTGTTGTTTTGATAAATAAATAAGTCAACATTCTAATATCCTAAAGCTGATAAACCAGCTAATTTGTTTCTCCATTTTCTTATTTGTAATATATATATATCTGTGTGTGTTTGTATGTATGTGTGTGTCATTGTTTTAGCATCCACTTTTCCATGCTTGCATAGCTTAGACACAATTTATTGAGACAGTTTTTCTACAACTAGATGCCCTTCTTTCAGCAACTCTCATTGGTTTCTAAGCAGGGTAATATTTCTCCATTGATTGTATGATTGTTTAGAACCATCAGATGATGACAAGACAAAGGTACACACAAACACATGCATGCACATACATACATGATGGGATTCTTCATGGTCCTGTCTACCAGATCGATTTAAAGGTTTGAGCTTAAACTATAGTAGAATATACATGCTCACAAGGTGCCACACAGTGGCACTGAACCCTAGGTCACATGGTAGGCAAGCAAGCTTCTCAATCACACAACCATGCCTGCACCTGTGTCACACCTTCTCTTATACCACACCTGAGACACACTTACATATAGCTACAGTCTAACCAAATGATTAGGAAATATGGTTTACCACCACAAGGTCCCAAGTTCAATCCCACTGTGTGACATATTAGTGTCATTTTCTATAACCTAAGGTCAATCCATATGTCAAGTGAAATTGGCTGGGCAAAAATGGTATAGAAGTCCGTTGGATGGATTGTACCTGTAGTTCAAAAATATGGTCTTATAACATACTGTCAACTGTGTTTCTACTTCAGAATTATGTTAAGGATACATGTGTCTGAGGAATACTTAGCCATTTACTTGTTAATTCAATGAGCAGGTAATAACTGTATGTATGTATACACACACACACACATATATACCAAACTGCATCTCATCTTGTTTAATTCTATTCCCAATTAGTTGAGATATAACTCTCTCTGTAATTTTCATGACCTGATCCCGCAGTTTGATACCTCTGTAGTTGTTTCTATCTAAGGCACCACCTTTACCCATGTAGCAGCTGACTATAATACTGCTACACCAGTCTTTGGGTGACACCTTCCTGAATAACCTGATTAACTATGCAAGTGACTTGGTTGTATCGCACACTACCTGATATTTTAATCATCTCAGCAGTGATACCCGATGGTCCAGGGGCTTTCTCAGTCTTCATTTTCTTAATTGCCTTATCTATTATACAGCTATTCACTCTGATGGCTGGTCCCTCAATTGGTTCAATATTTGAAAGACTCTCCTTCTCCTAATCATTCTCCACGTTTAACAACCTTTCAGACTGGCATCTCCACACATCTTTCTTCTCTGAGTCACTAAGTGCAAGCATACCATTATCCATTCGCACACATTTCTCACCTTCCACATCTCTATTCTCTCTGAGACACTGCTTTGCAATCCTGAACACCTCATGCTTCATAACACAGAAACCTGGACACTAAAGGGTTAAACACCTACTGGCAAAATTTCAAGACTATAAAAATGAACATGATTAATTCAAAACAATGTGAATAAATAAGCTTTACATTTAACAGAGCAATTTGTATGCTGAAGGGTTAAGTGTCTAATTGAACTATTGGAAGTCAGCAGCAAATTCTAAATAACACACATGGTCAGTGGAACCTCAACATCCATAGAGATATGATAAAATGTATATGAATTCCTTTCAAGTCATTTACATAACATGTTATATCATTACTGTTTTCATTTCCCATCTCCACTAGATACTTGGTTTCCCTGGTTTTCTTGACATGCTTGAGTGGCGTGTGCAACTATCAGACGATGTTGAGACCTGTCTTCTGCTTGAAACATCAAAGGCTCTTGCCAACGTATTTGCTGACAGTATCCAAACAATCTTGACGTCTTCCGAGTTTCCATTTCTTCCAAAGCGCTGTAAGCAGTACCTGGAAGCAAATAAGTCATTACAGTTAGCAGTGGTGTCGACTTGGGAACAGTTTCTTGTGAACCAAAAGTACTTTGTCATGAAAAAGAAGATCTCCTGGAAACACAAGAATATCATCGCTTCTGAAACCGTGAAGAATTCTGACGGCCTCTATTCCATCTTTGAGATGCTGCTGATGACCATGGAGAAGCATCGAGAAAACATCGGAGTTTACAGTTTCTTAACTAGGTATGGAAAACTTTGTTACCTTTCTTTCTTTCTCTTTCACCACTTTTTATCATAGTCTCCCTGTCTTTATTTTTTTTACTTCTTCTTTACTTGTGTGTGTGTATGAGTGCATGTGTGTGTATGAGTGCAAGTGTGTGTGTGTATGAGTGCATGTGTGTGTGTGTGTGTAAACACTGCTTAGCGCAATTACTCCGATATTTTTCTCAATCAGGTGATCTACTTGCGCAAATCAGTCAACGTGTTGGTTGAATTATATATAAAGCTATAAGCTTTATCAGTTTGTTCAGGTTTGCCTCTCTTAAGTACATCTCATTGACGAGAGTCAATAAACTCGAAACATCAATGTCTGAAATTCCCGCGAGAGGGTGACACTGAATGAAAGGGGTGTTTTCACACCATTTTACCATAAGAGAGATTTTTTTCTCCATGGATTTTTTTTCTCGTCTCTCTCTCTCTTTCTGTATATATATGTATGTATATACCTATATCTACATCTATCTGTCTCTCTAGCACTCAATCACTCCTTTTTAAGTTATATTCACATTTATTAGCTTTTTCTAACTCTACATACTTTCAAAGCAAGAATATATGTTTTTTTTAATGTGAAATTCGTTATTAATTTCCATGTTAGTCACACCTTGCTCAGTATGATGTTGAAAGGACACTACTTAAAGACAATGACTTCATGTGGGCAGAGATTTTGCTAATTCTTCATTGCTTAATTGTTCACTAGCTATTTCAGATCATCTGGGAATCTTACATTTTTGTAATCCACTACCCATCATAGAGAAGAGGTGAAACTCATCTACTTGTCTCCAGAAACTTTACTTTGTCACGGGTCACCTAACAGTTGGGAGTAGTTGCTTGATCATCTAGGAATATTTGTGGTTATAGACCTGCCCACCACAACAGAATTGAGATCCTAAAACCAAAGTGCCACATAAAACGCATTGGTGTGGATGCTGGTGCCACAGGAAAAGCACTGGTGATAGTCCCGCTTAAAAAGCATCCCAGTACACCATAAAGCAATAGGGTGGGCCTTGGTCCCCAAGTGGGTCACTGATGGCCTTGAGCCATTAAAAAATTTTTTTTGAATATAACATTTTTGAGCCAATGAGCTGTTTATGACTCTTACATAGTTTTTTGTGTTAAGATTTGTTTAATTTTTGCTTTTATAAGCATTATCAGTGATGGAAATGGTGAGATAAAGAGGTGATATATTTTATATGTATGATATGCATATGTAAAAAAAAATTGATAATGAATAAATCAAACATGAGCTATTACAAAATTAAATTGCTGACTTCTACTCTCACTGACTTCTACTTGTCTGTTCCAGACAAATCTCATCTAATTCTTTGATAACCAACTACAAAAACTATTTGTTGAGTTTATACAAGCACACACAGATTCTGGCAAACCTGCTCAATGATAATGAACCTAACAGTTCTGGTAAGCTTTGTTTCTCTTCTTGTTGTTATTTTAGAATTGTTAAAGTTGAAGTTTCCCCAAAATCATCATTACTTTCCATGCTGCTAATTGATATAACAATTTTGTGCATCTGTTTGCTTCTGCATGTCTTCATATCGATATCATTTAATCAGTTGTGGCATTTGTTTACATCATCTGTAACAATGAATATTGTGATGACCAGTGGAATAAAAATATCTTACTTGAAAAAGCAAATAAAAATTGGTGACAGGAATGACATCCAGTCATAGAATACTGCTTCAACAAATCTTGTCCAACCCATGCCACTATGTAAAAGCAGATGTTAAAATGATGATAATGATAGTTCTGATGGATTTCTTATGTAAAAACTGAAAATAATAAACACACACATTATCCATAATGTGGAGTTGATAGATTTGTTAGAGCATTGGAAAAATACTTTACAGGATTTGTTCTGAGTTCAAATCTGCTTTGAACTCAGCGTTGCCTTTCTTCTTTCCAAGGTCAATAAAATAAAGTACCAGTCAAGTACTGGGGTCAGTATAATCAACTAGCCCTCTCCTCACAAATTTCAGGCTTTGTGCCAATATTAGAAACAGCTTTATGATTATCACTGTTTCTTCCCCATCAGAAACTGCTATAATGAAGAATTACTTCAAAGTCTTGGATGAAGGTCCAGTTATCACCATTGGAAAAATGATGTTTGGCAAACGAATACCTCCCCACAAGTAAGTTGCTTTTTTATTTTTTATTTTTTCCACAACCAATGAACAATGTACAGCTGGTTTGAAGAGAGAGTTTGTACAGTAATGTCTGTCCTTGAGAAATATCTCAATTGAATTTTGTCATGAAGTTGTAGACCTGTGATGATGATAACAGATTTTTGCTACAAGCATTGTACACATCAACCTGAAGTGAACTTTTTTGTTTCTAAGTCACAGACTGTGGACACTAAGTTCATTTTGTATCCATGTGGTCTTAATTTCTATCTCACTGTGTGGCACCTTGGACAAATATCATCTTCTGCAGCTTGGATTGAGAAATGGCTGTGAGTGGAATTGGTGGATAAAACTTTATGTGTGTGTGTGTGTGTGCGCGAGTACATACATACATATGTACATATATATATATATATATATATATATAATATATATATATATATATATATATATATATATATATTGGCTTGGTGCATAATTATTGTGGCTTTTTTTTCAACAAATTTTATTCACCAAAAACAATAACCACATGTAACAAAAACAATTTTAAATGATTATTCCAAAGCATATTCACCATCTACTTCAATTACTGTTTCCCATCTGCTTGGCAGATGGTCAGACCATCATTTAAAGATGTTTTTGTTGAATATTGTTATTGTTTTTGTTGAATAAAATTTGTTGATAAAAGCCACAATAATTATGCGGCAACCCAATATATATATATATATATATATATATATATATATATATATATATATATATATATATATATATATATATATATATATATATATATATAACCAGGTAGAAAGATAAAAGAACTTAACTAAACAGTTAAGTATGGAAAAAAAATGGTAAGTGCTTATCTGAGAATGCCAGGCTTCACAGCATGGAAAAACATACTGTAAAGCAATGAATGCATTCAATATGGACTGATCTGACGTTTCATAACAACATTTTAAATAACATTTCAAATAATTATTTTCATCTGTTTCTCTTTTCTTTCGTCCATTCTTTATCAGACTTGAGAAAGTTGCTGAAGATTTAAGCCTTAACCTTACTCATGTCATTGTCCACAACTGCTGTCCCAAAATTCTCAGCAAACATCAGTCGTCAGGTGAAATAAAGTTGCCATGTCATGGTAAGTGTTATCTTTGAATATCAAATCAATTTTAGGAGTTTAAAAAAGATTTTGCTTCTTTCTTCAATCTCTCATCTGTATGCAGTGATGATGATGATGGGAGTAGCAACACTGAGGAGAGGATGGAAGTGATAAATGTTTTACTGCTTCTCACATATTACTTATACTTTTATCGACTTTGGTTATTTTACCTTTAATGTAAGGTTACATTTCTGTATTTCTCAAATGAGAAATTATTGAAAAGGCATGTTTGTATGGTTGAGAAATTTGCTTCACAACCATATAGTTCAGACTCAGTCCCACTACACATTACTTTTGGCTTGTGTCTTCAACTATAGCACTGGGTCGATTAAAGCTTTACAAGTCGATTAGTGGATTTGATAGACTGAAATTGAAAGAAGTCTATCTTGTGTGTGGGGGGGGGGGGGGTGCACCCTTTGTCTTGGCATAATGTAATGTTTGTAAATGAGCATCTGCCATTTCCAGTCTTCCATGGAAGACATATCTGATCACATGTCTTGCTTGGTAACAGGTGAGAGTTAGTGATGGGCAAGGCATCTGGCCATAGAAAATCTGCCTCATTGAATTCCACATGACCCTCAAGCGTCAAAAGTGGACATTGTATGATGATAATGATGATGCCACCAATGTAGTAGTAGTAATAGTAGTAGTAGTAGTAGTATATATGCTCAGGCAGATGACTTTATATAAAACGACCATCGTTTTCTATAATGTACCTAGCTGTTAGAAATAGGTAACATGCGATCACATGACCAACCAGACTATCAGATATTGTTACACATTGCTGGTCACAATGCACTTTGCATCATTTAAGCCTTCAAATGACGCCACCCCTCTGGCTAGGCGAGTGGGCCAACATACCCCCAGATTGAAGGAGGGCCTGGAGCAGGGAACTCCTCTGACCTATATGAGCATGAAAAGTGGACATTAAGAAATGATGATGAAATCAATGTGTGTGTGTTTGTGTTTGAAATAAATGAAAAAGAATGTCTGTGTTTATACCCTGTAACTTAGCAATTCAGTGAGCAGCAATTGCTAATTAAGTACTTGACTTAAAAATAATTTGTGGGGTCAATATGATTGACTGAAACATTTCAAGGCAGTGCCCCAGCATGGCCACAGTCTAATAACTGAAACAAGAGTAGTAGTTGCTTGTTTTTTTTTTTGGCTTTTTTGGTTCAAATGTATTTTGATGTGTCTAGAGAGAGTCATTGTTTTGTTAGCCTGATTTTGTTGAATATTTACTAATTTGTTTTATTTGAAATTCTCATAACTATTGCAAATTTGCAATGTTCTAGATCTTTCTGGAAATTCCTTTGGAGGAGTGATTGTTTTGAACAACAAAGGTGCTTCAACATCATCAAGTAATGCCGAGAAAGATGTAAGGACAATACTTACAAATTTGGTTCACGCTATGAAAGGTATGTAGTCATTAAGTTAGCATTACTACTGTACATTTACTATTTATCATTCTAAATCAAATATTAAAAATTTCTTATGTTTAAATTTTGGTGTAGGTTTTGTATATGTCCCCATAACTTAGCAGTGTGGCGAAAAAGACAATTTTATTGGTCTCTTTTGCTGAACCACTAACCTATGGAGACATAAAGAAATGAATGCTAATTATCAAGCAGTGGGGAGGAGGACACAAACACAAGCACAAAGACACCCACAAATACTTACATGCATATATACAAAGCAATACCCAAAAGTAACTGGAAATGTTCTCTGTGGTTCAAGCCTATTGTAGTTCAAGCTTTCACCACTAGAAGACACTAAGGCATCAGTCCACCGACTGGCATCTTGCCGTGAGGTCATACTGCCAAGTGGTGTGTCTGTTTTACAGTGCTTCTCCCCTGAAGTTTTAAAAGAAAAAGTTATGAGTGTTTGTTTCTCAAATTTGAGGGTGATAATATAGTTCTATACTTCTTTATGAATATAGTTCTGTGCTAGTGGCACGTAAAAAGCACCATCCGAATGTGGCCGATGCCAGTACCCCATGACTGGCCCCCATGCCAATGGCATGTAAAAAGGACTATCTGAACATGATCGATGCCAGGCTCATCTGACTGGCTCCTGTGCTGGTGGCATGTAAAAAGCACCCACTACACTCTCGGAGTGGTTGACATTAGGAAGGGCATCCAGCTGTAGAAACATTGCCAGATCAGATTGGAGCCTGGTGCAGCCTCTGGCTCTCCAGACCTCAGTAAAACCATCCAACCCATGCCAGCATAGAAAGCAAACATTAAATGATGATAAGGGGGACTTTTAATATGTGTCACCAGTATCATTGAGGTAATTTTCACTATGGTAAAATCTTAAATTATTATTTGACACATTATTAATTAGCATAATAACATAGCCTGGCCAAAACATGGATTACATGGAAAAATGTGAGCAAGAGAAATGATATTTTTAAGATTATAAACTTGGTAAAGTACAGAACAAGAAAATTTTCACTTAAAATATTGCAGCTAAGGATAAAATTTGAATATTAAAAATTATTTGATTTTAATTCACAAAATAACATTATAATTAAAAACGGTACCATCATTTTGTGAAAATACTGACACACTAGAATACTTAGAAAATGAAAGCCAGAAGTACCAACATGGTTAAAGGTTTATGCAAAGTAGAATAGTATATATGGTAGGCAAATTCATTATGTAAAAGATTGGTATTGGGTCAAGACTAAAAATGTGAAGACTTAGCAATAACTTAGGCAGTAACTCAAGCAAATTTTACTGTGAATTTATTGTTATAGATAGATTTTACTATAATATATAACTAATTTTTGTGTTATTCTATTTATTTTACCAACTAATTATGTACTTCTATTATTTTTTATAACCTACTTTCAAATTTTTTATTATTAATTAATAATTAAAAAAAATTAATCTTTTTAAAGTGCAAAAATATTTGAATTGCGTTATTTTTAATTTTTAATAGAAGTAACAAGTAATAACAAATAGAAGTAATAACTTATAATTAAATTTTTAGTTTTAATAAAAGCTAATATTTTCTAGATCTAAATATTTTATTTGAAATTTTATCCTTAGCTGCAATATCTTAAGTAAAAAATTTCTTGTTCTGTACTTTACCAGGTGTAATAAATTGTCCTGAACTCTTCCAAGTGAAATAATAATAATAACTTGTCCTGTACTTTTCCAGGTTTATAATCTTAAGAATATTATTTCTCTTGCTCGCATTTTTCCATGTAATGTGTGTGTGTGTGTGCGCACGTGCGTGCATGCGTGCGTCTGTCTGTCTGTCACTTTCAAGTTTATCTCTATAGACTTCCTATAGAATTCAGAGCCAGTACTGCAAGTTACAATGTTTCATAACCAAATATGTCTATGTAAAAAATGTGATCAAAAAAATTATATGAAACATTGTAACTTAGAGTGCTGGCTCTGAATTCTATTGAAAATCTGTGGAGATTTCACTGCTAACACAACATTCTGTCTACAAAACTCACTCACAAACCATTGGTTGGCCTGGAGCTTTAGTAGAAGACACTTGCCCAAGGTGCCATTTAGTGGGACTGAACTTGAAACTGCATGATTGAAAAGTGAACTTCTTAACCTCACAGCCATACCCGTACCTATATGTATGTTTTATTTTTACTCATTTCAGCCTATAAGCCGTAGGTATATTGGGGCACCACCATTACTGTATATAAATACATATATACATATATATATGAAACAAGGGATTAAATATCAGATACTCTTTAAAATAGCCTTTACATAATATTTTGAGAACAATAACCAGAACAACAACAAAAATTATAGCCAGTTTTTATGTTTTCCAAAATTTTCTTTCAGAATTATTTTTTCATTTTTAAATTGTCAAATTGTTTACTCCCATCTTCTTTAGATTTGTCTCCAAAACATAGCGGCAAGAATGGTTTCAATGCAGACTGTTTACAAGAGGCAGTGAAGTCCACCCGTATCAGCAAGACATTGGACAAAACTGTCAACTTCCGCGATATTGATCTGAGCCAGCTAAATCAGATAGAGCTCACCTGTTTTCTAACCAACCTTGTCAATGTTCTTATCATCCACAGTTACATGTATATTGCTATTCAAGCTGTAAGTAAATCATCCCTTTTATGTTATTTTGTTTGTTTTATTTAGCTTTTTTGCTTTATTTTAGTTTATTTTTTTATGGTTTCATTTGGGAGGAAGGGACTCTGTTCAAGTCTTTCACAGGATTCCCAAGATCTGATGGATCTTGCGAATCCTTTAGTTGCAAACCTATGCTTGTTGAAAAACCATTGACAAGAAAGAAATCTCAGGCAGTAGACATTTGGGGAAGAATTACTGAGTGTGATGGTTAGTGCAGGTCCAGGGAGCAGATCCTTGTTTCTATTTTACTACATTTTCAAGGGTTTTTCTTCATAGTTTAACCATTTTGTGAATATATATCTGAAGAAATACATTGTCGGTGTGTTTCAGTTAATTCTGAAAATAATCAAGAATTTGAAGGGATTTAGTAAAATTTATTAACTTTTTTAATTTGTATTATGATATTAAAATTTTTAAACAGAAATAGTTTTAATTTAAAAGTTTTAAAATGAGAGGTTCTGTATTAAAGAACCAGAGGTGTGATTTTATCTGAATTGCTGTGATTATACCTCATCCTTAACACCCTCTCATATCTGCTGTCATTCTCAACACCCTCTCATATCTGTCATCAAAAACCTCCATCTCCAGTGGTTTTCTAATAAGGATAGGTTTGCAACCAAAGGATTCGCAAGATCCATCAGACCTTGAGAACCCTGTGAAGGATTTGAACAGAGTCCCTTCCTCCCAAATGTCACTCTTTCATACCTCTGATGGCTATCTCTGTCATTGTGCATGTCTTTATTTTTCTTTCTCATCCATCACTCTCCCACCTTGCACATCATCTCTATTTTCTGATCTATCTACAGATTTATTGTACTTCTACTCTCTAGCCTTCCTGTACTGCCCTTTATCACCTCCTGTTTCCTAAGCCACTCCTATATCTTTCACCTTTCCCCACTTTACTAATACTTACCATTGATCACACTTTTTCCTTGTTCATCATTCCCTACATCCATCTATAGCTATCTGTCAGTCTCCTCACATGTCCTTGTGAACTTACCCACCTGCCCATCCCAATTTTCTGTACATATTCTCTCTTATACTCTCTTGTATCTTGGGTGCATGCCTTGATCCCTCATTGTCGCCATCTTCTTTCCAGCTGCTCCCATTTTTATATAATGCAGAGTAGCCATGTATCTTCTCTGTAGCATGACACCAATGCCTTTTCTTCTATCATACTTTAGTCTCCCACTGCCTGTATAAAATCACTTCTCTTTCTATCACAATTTCAATCAGTTGAGGGTTCTTTTTCTTTGTCTTGTAAGTTACTTGGTGACCTCACTGGTGTTGGTTGTGTACTCTTTTATAGAGCATGACACCAGTGCTTGTTCCTCTATTATACGTTAGTCTTTCAACACCTTGTATAAAGCTGTCATAAAAAAAGCATCCAGTATGTACCGAATGTGTACATAGTCCATAGCTAATATCTTACACTATATCAAACATTCTTTGAATATTTAATACTAACACTGATAAAAAAAAAGTGATACACATTAGTGAAAAACGCTCCCTGTAAAATGTACTGCCTTATAAACCAACCTATAGAGTAAGATGTTCTTGATACAAGATGAAAATAGCTGGTATTTTGTAGCATCGCACCAAAATCTTGAATGTCATCTTAGTGTTATTCTTGATTATTGCAATTTGTCACCTATTTAGATTTTATTTAAACTCATGATAATAATAATAAACATTGTGTACAGTGCTCAGATGCACTACAACTCATCGAAAGTGTATATATAATCAGGTGTAGTTTCGACGGATTTCGGAAAGCATGAGGGCCTTAAAGGATGCAGTGTCATGGCAGTCAACAACTGACGCAGACAGTTTATTCCATGCCTCAGCAACTCTGAGTGTGAAGAAATGTTTCCGAAAGTCATGGGAGCTGTGTTGTTTTCTGACTTTGTAGGCATGTCCACGTGTGTTAGACACATGGAGATCAAAAAGGTGTTCAGTGTTGTTATTGGTGAGGTGGTTGACAACTTTGCGGGCGTTTACCAAGTCCGTCGCCAGACGCCGGAGCTTCAGTGAATCCATGCCCAGGGAAACAAGGCGCTCAGAATATGGTAGGTGTCTGATGGAGGGTATGCGTTTGGTTGCACGTCTCTGAACAGATTCCAGGAGGTCAATGTTCTGAGCAAGATGCGTCTAGTTCTGTAGATAGGCATTCTAACCTGTAATTTGCCTGTCAATATGATTTAAGTTTTTTATTTTCTAGAGCCTTTCTCACTCCACCTGTAATGATTTTTATTTATATTTTTTGTAAATTCTAGGAGCAGCAACAATGCTGGGACACCTTGAAAGAAATGTTGCATGCTGGGAGTCATTCTGGTCTATGGAGTGACAACAACAGTATTGATCGTATCATCTGGCTGAGTCGATATGGTTATCAAGTTGGGCAACTAGGAATTGTCAGGTAAGACCAAAACACTTTCATCTTCCTTCACATAGCTTCATTAAATTGAATTTACTCTTGTGGCTCACTGTTAGAATTTTCCATGTAAAATTTTTATCAGAGATTGAAAGAATTTCACTGTGTTCTTGTAAAAAGTTTCTCTCTCTAAAAAGGGTAGCTTTATTTGTTATTATTTCATTGGATGAGGAGAGGCTGTGATCATGACATACACAAACCCTCCCAAATAGGTGAGGTTGGTACAGTTGTTGTTCTGTTTGAATGTCTGCAGACAGAGAATTACCGAGGGTTGTAATCTGGGTAGGAATGATTGATAAAGAGTTTTGTGGTGTTTAGGGATGATGAAAAGAGAGGCAGGAGCAATAGTTAGCTGATAGAGGTGGTGTATAATTGATAATAGTTGATAATAGAAACTATTGTTGTTGTTATTGTTGTAGTAGTAGTAGTACTGGTGTTGGTGGTGGTGGAGGAGGAGTAGGAGGAGATATGACTTACAGACACACTGTAAATCTGTTGTAGTCTTTAGCAATTAGATAGATAACTATTTTTTTTTTAAAGTACAGCTTACGAAATTTGTGTATGCATGTGTGTGTGCTTGTGCATGCATGTATGTAGCAGCAGTATTGACCTAGATATGAGAATTGTATTCCAGTGTGAACCACACCTGAACTTTGAAGACAGTTGCCATGAAATGTGCTGAACATGTATAATGCAGTGTGATTGTTAGTTATTAGCATTAAATGTGGAAGATCTGCAGAGATTGGAGAGAAATGAGTTGAATATGATGCATTGGATGTGTAATGTTAACTTCTGTAAAACCATGAATGGGCTGAAAGAGAGAGAGAGAGAACAGTTGAGAACATTAATATATTAAATGATGTGTGAAACTAATAGATGAAAACAGCACAGAAAACGTGTGTGTGTGTGTGTGTGTGTGTGTGTGTGTTTGTGTGTGCTTGTTTCTGTGTGTCGGCATCATCACTGTCTGAACAAAAATAGTGACGCTCATTCACATCTTTAACAGTACATCCTGTTCATGACTGTGCTAGCATAACTGATACCTGCTGTGAATAGATAACATATATATACACACTAATATGTACACTTCCACATACATGTATAAGGTTTAAGACATGTTTTTATTTAACGAAGCAAAATTGGAATCGAAATGGTCTTGCCTTTCCCATTAGTCAGTCATGTGAGAGAGGAGAGAATTACATCAACAAGGTAACAAAGTGGTTATAGTGTTGGCTTGATAGAAGCTTATATTTTGTTCCTTTATACTAACCCTTTCGTTACTGTATTTATTTTGAGATGCTCTGTGTTTCTTTCAATTACTTTAAATATAACAAAGAATTTAGTAAAATAACTTAGTCATCATTCAGCTAGTGTTAGGAACATAAATTGTGACTAAGGTTTGCTGGAAGATTTTAATTCAAGACTTATGAAAACAAGACCGGGTTGGTAACGAAAGGGTTAAGATACTGAGACTTATCTAATAGCCAATGAAAAATGCCAGCTGTAACACATGACATCACACCACAACATACTACACTGCATTCCACCTGTCAATCACAATAGACCTATCACATTAATTATCATATATGTCCATGTATAATATGCTATCATATATCATACACATCTTGCTATTGTTGGGGGCCTAAACTGTTGTGTATAATATACGGTGTTGCTTAACTGCTTCAAGAGTAGATAATCCTCCTATATGTAAAATACCAATATATTCATTTTTAATATTTACTTTTACATAAAATATTTTATGTAATTAAATATAATCTGAAAAATAATAAAATATTATTACCTTGTTATCCTATATCATTATGAAAGTGAATGTGAACTATATCATTTAATAATATATATTATGCACATCTTGCATAATTAATTTTAATCTTGGTTCTGGTGAAAAATGTGTATATTATACATGGAGTTTTATGGGATCTTTTCGGTTTGAATGGCAGTTTTTTAAAATAATTTCCACGTAACTAAACACTTTTAAACTTCCTATACTGGTAGAATGTGTTTATAAAACATCTTTTTCTCTTGGCTTTATTGAGAAAATTCTATAGTTTGTAAGATATTTGTTGTTTTTTTTCATCAATTTCTACAATTTCAACCAATCAATGATGTGTATTGAGGTGAAAACATTCTGTGTCATATGAATATGTCCCTCGTTTAAGAAACAGATTGAGTTTATTTACATTTCTGAAGAAAAAAGATACCCTCCCCCCACCCCTAACCCTAACTAACCCTAATCCTAAAACAGATTGAAATGCAATAGATAGATACTAGGGTCATAATTATGGGTGACAATTTCATATGACACCACTAGAAAAAACTGCCGTTCAAACCGAAAAGATCTGTTTTATGTTGAATCTAACCAACCAGCCAACTAACAACCCAACCAACAACCAACCACTTTAAGTTATTTAGTTTTTATATTGTTTGTTTTATTTTAATTTTGTTTTGTAGTATTTTCGATTTGAGATACATTCTCTTAAGAAATGGTCTGCCACGCCCTGGTCTATTAGGAGGGCTTTTGGAGGATCGTATTGATGGTAAGTGCTTTCTTCATTCTACTGTCTCTCCCTCTGTCTCCTACCATCCATATTCACAATAACTGGAATGCAATAAAGTGCCAACTATTCTCAGGTGATGCTCTATTTTGTCAAACTATGACAAAATTGCTTTCTTCTGTTACCTGCTTCAGTCTAGCTTGCTGCAAATTGGGTACCATGGAGTTCATATGGACAATGGTTTATAGTAATGAATATTCATTGTTCTTGAGGTTGGTTAACAAATAGACTTACCTAAGTCTTGTGCGTGAATTTGATAGACATTAACTGAAAGAAGCTTGTTGTATATAAGTATGTGTGTGTTTGTACCTCCTTATCATCTTCACCATTAACACCATTGTTGACTCCATGGAAATTTCTGTTTTTGACCCTTGATCTATTGCCAGGGAAAATCTTGGCATTGATGAGAATCAGCTGGCTGATCTATTCCAGAGAACTTTCTGGCCTGGCTGTGCTACCAGTGGGCATTGCCAGTTCAAGGCAAACTCTATAGGCATGGAAGTGCCATCAACCAGGCCTTCCTGAGATGAGCACAGAACAACAAAACTGTGCCTGAATTACAGATCATTATTCTTGTTTTTGTTGCTGTTGTTGACATGACAAATTCTCTAGTTGTGGTACCTAGATAAGATGCACCCAGTACACTCTATTAAGTGGTTGGTGATAAGAGGGACATCTGGCCATAGAAAATTAAACTTACATGACAGGTGGACAATAACTTCAACTAAAAGTTATTTCATTTTTACCCAAAATGCTGTTGCTGATGATGATGATGGTGAATGTGGTAGTGGTAGTAGTGGCTCTACTACCACCACTGCCACTGTTGTTGTTGTTCCACTATATATTCATTACCTTTCAGATGTAAGATATCAATTTATGAGACTATTTTTTTCTTGACAGCCCTTGATATCTGTGACCCATGGTCTATGTTCACACCTCGGCCTGACTACAGAATCACGTTTGTCATCTCCAATGGCTACACATCTTCACCTCCACTGCAGGTAATGTATCTTCCTTCTCTTATGTCAACAACACTGTCTTGTATAGGAACACAACTACTGTTTAGATTATTATTAATGCTTGTCATTGTTGTAACATAAGCTTACCGTTTTTACCATTATATACATACATATATATATATATATATATATATATATAATGGTATGAGGCCTTGGGTCAGATATCCCCTTGCACCTCTCAAGTATCTTATCTCTCTTCTTCCTTTCAGTGTGCACATATACACTCACTTATACACACTTTTTCTCACATATACACTTGCATACATACATATACATACAGTCTCATGCACACACACTCTTATTTACGCTCACTCATACTGACATATATGATCAAATACATGCACGCACATGTTTACTCAACCACAACACATGTATACAAAATACAAAATTTATACTGGTGAAATGGTGTCGGCTGCATGAAAGCCGACCTACCATAATGGATTATGAGAGACTAAAAAGAAAAATTCAATTGTAATTTTTGTGATATTCATTTATGAAAGAAGGAAAAAAAAATTACGGAGATGTACTTGCATAGCAAGTGACCTGATCTGATATCATGTGCTGGAACGAAAACAATTGCAGCATGGAAGGTGTTTATAAGCCATTTAAGAAGCACACAAAACCATTAGATTTACTTCAACATTTAAATTTAATTTGTCAAAATACTTTCGTCACTTTGAGACCGCGACCTGTTCACTGACAAAGCTTCACTTGACTTCGGGGGTCGAATGGGCATTGCTCCTCATTTATATCTTTTCATATTTTCATTCGTTTAAAAAATTTTTTTCATCTTAATTCATCTTTTTGTATTTTAAGTTCCCCGAGTTTATGTTTGTCTTGTTTGTATTGTCCCATTCTATGTATAGCCCCTTGTGGGTAATAAAAAATCAAACATTTATACAAAATGACAGCTACCACAAAAACAAGAGATGTAAAAGCAGGTGTAACTGACTACATAATGCCAACATGTTATTTACAGGTATTAACACCAGAACTGCTGTCTCACCAGTTGGAGATTGCTGAGAGGTCATACCTGAGTAATACAGTTAGTGTTAATGTCTCCTCAGCTGGACACAGCACAGTAAGTCTCCAATTTATTTCCTCTTCCCCTTACTTAACCGATATTTCTTATCATGATTTCCTCTCTCACACTTGTTGCTTCACCTTTTTGTTGCTCAAACACCTCGCTTTAACTCTGCCTAATGTCATTCACCTCTAACTTTAATCTAACTTTGCTACGCCTCATCTCATCTAATTCTGTCTCACCTCACCTTTTTTTAGATCTTGCCTGTTTCACCTCTAGTTCTCACTCCTCATTTCAGTTTAGCTCTTCCGCACTTCAATCCAGCTCTTCCTCACCTCAGTCTAGCTCTTCCTTACCACATCTTGGCTCAGTCTAGTTCTGCATCACATCACCTTACTCTATCTCGTCTCACATCTTTTCAACACTCCTCACTTTATCTCACGATAGTTCTACTACCACTTCACTTTACATCCACTCTACATCACCCGACCTCACTTCGTTCTACTTCACTCCAACTCAGTTCATCTCACATCATATTATCTGTCAAGCTTTATCACATCTCACCTCTCCTTATCTCATTGTAGCTCTAACCTCACTTCCCTTAGTTCTGCCTTTCTTCACCTTGCTTCTCGTCACTGTTCTCATCATCATTCATTACTAGTATTAGTATTAAAGCAGTAAGCTGGCAGAATCATTAGCCTGCTGGGCAAAATGCTTAGTGACATTTCATTCATCATTACATTCTGAGTTCAAATTCTGCCAGGGTTGACTTTGCCTTTCAATCTTTTGGGGGTCGATAAAATATGTACTAGTTGAACACTGTGGTCAATGTAATCAACTTAGCCACATACCCCAAACCTGTTAACCTTGTGCTAAAACTTGAAACCATTATTATTATTATTATTATTATTATTGTTAACACAGTGAGTTAGCAGCATCATTAGTATGTTGAACAAAATACATAAATATACCCAGGCCTATTCCCCATTTTTTTTAGGATGGGGTAGCCACAACAAGACACACACCAAGCATTTCATCCATTTCCAGCTCAAAGGGGTGGGCCCCATTCTATGCTCGGGTTAAGGCATAGAACACAACCTGCAATATCAGTAGTGGGGCCCAACAGCCTATGCTGGTTTACCCCTGTCACATCATGCTGGTTCCGTACCCCTTTGAGCAACACCAAAAATCATCCGTCCATAAACCCTCTCCAAGCTTTCCTATCATTTATAAACTCTCTTGCCTCTCTCATTCTGACACCTCTCACCACCAAAGCTTTCCTCACTCCATCCATCCACAAAAAACGAGGTCTGCCTCTGGTTCTGCTGGTTCTCTGGTTCAGCCTTCATCACCTTCCTTACCATCTGCTCCTCATCCATCCTTAGTGGCAATTCTTCTGGCAGTGTGTGGGTTTGTCCTGTCATCACATAATAATTATAAATGGACACTAGAATAAGGATTATGATGAATATGATGGTGGTGGCAGCAGCACATCCTTGCATGCATAAGTACAGCCCTTTTTGTTGCCAACAAGAAAGGCATTTGGTCATAAAATGCTGCTTTAAAAATTCTATCCTAGACATGTCAGTATGGAAAAGTGGATGTAAAATGATGAGGAGGACTGATCCAATATTATTTTAATTCTTCATTATCAAATAATAAGGCGTAGGAGTAGCTGTGTGGTAAGTAGCTTGCTTACTAACTACATGGTTCCTGGTTCAGTCCCACTGTGTGGCACCTTGGGCAAGTGTCTTCTACTATAGCCTCGGGCTGACCAATGCCTTGTGAGTGGATTTGGTAGATTGAAACTGAAAGAAGCCCGTCATATATATGCATATATATATGTATGTGTGTGTATATGTTTGTGTGTCTGTGTTTGTCCCCCCCAACCGATGCTGGTGTGTTTACGTCCCTGTAACTTAGCGGTTCGGCAAAAGAGACCGATAGAATAAGTACTAGGCTTACAAAGGATAAGTCCTGGGGTCGATTTGCTCGACTAAAGGCGGTGCTCCAGCATGGCCACAGTCAAAATACTGAAACAAGTACAAGAGTATATAGTTCATGTAATTTGCAAAATTTTCCAAGAAAGAAAAAAGGCAGAGGAAAAGAAAAATCTTGATATAGAGAAAATAATGTTACAAAGAATAAGATAGCCAAAAGGAAAAGTGGTTTGGTGTTTTGGGGTGACTTGAACTGACAGTTTTGATATTGATTCAATGATTTATGTGCTGTGTACAGGTATTGGTTCCTGACCTTCTGTGTGAGTACCAACATGATTTCCCCAGCTCGGAGGAAGCCAAAGTCTACTATAACTCCCCATGGGAGGAACTGTTGCTGTACATTAGGGACCATGCTGATACTGAACTTGCAACCAAGTTAACTGATTTTCTTGAAAGTAAGTAACATGAGTTTCTTTAGCTTCTGCTTCCCTTTACTGCCCCCCTCCCTACACAACTCTCTGCTCTCTCCATCTCTCTTTCTCTCTCTCTCACCATTTCTTTCCCCATATTCTCTTTTTTTTCTCTCTTGTATTTCCTTTTCTTTTCTTCTATCACTATCTTTTTTTTCTCCTTCACTATCCTTTTCTTCTCTCCTTCTTCCTCTATTCTTTCTCTCTCTCTCTCTCTCTCTCTCTCTCTCTCTCTCTCTCTTCACCTCACACCTCTAATCTCTCTCCCCCAACTTCTCACCTCTCTCTTCCACTTATCATTTCTTTTTCCATTTCTCACTCTTCCCCTTCCCCCACCTATCTCTTCACCTCTCACCTCCTCTCGTCTTCTCCCCTACCTCTTGTCCTCTCCCCTACCTCTTATCCTCTCCCCACCTCCTACCTGTCTCCACATCTCTTAACCCTCTCCTCTGCCCACCTGTTGCCCCACCTTTATCTTCTGACTCCTCAGCTTCTTCCAACTCTGCTCCTCTCTATACCTGCCTACTCCCTGCTTTCCTCTTCTCTATGCCCACCCTCTCCCTGCTCTGCCCCTCGTCATACCCTCCCTCTCCCCAAACTTGATCTTTACCCCACATTTTACCATCACCCTTTCTCCTCCCCATCTCTTACCTCTCTTCACATGTATTTCAGACCCCACTACTGATCGAGATTCAAGCCTGAAAGTGCTGCCCCAGACTAATGATACCAAATTCTTGTACATATTTGATCCGAGTCATTTGAAGAAAGTGATGGAGAAGTCTGAAAGATCCCATACGGTGAGCTTGAACCATGAGCAGAACATTAAGTACAATGCTTCTTCCTCCAAACTTGAAGCAGACTACTCAATGTTCAAACTGACCAGCAATGCCCTGGAATACATCAAATCTGAATCTCCACTTGTTGCCACATTGGTCAGTCTTGTGTGCCATGACGACCTTGATAGCAACAGCCAGGAGGACAGTCTTGAAGAGGATGAACAAGCAAATGATGACGAGTCCTGGATGAAGTCCAAATCTTCAGTATCTGATATAAGCCTGGTTGATATCAAAAGCTACCGCTACCAAAAACTGTCTGTTGACTTCCCTGTCCTGAAACAACGCTTGCTGCAAAACATAATACCCCTGGTTCAAACAGAACACTCGGATGTAAATTTTGGAGATGAAGCCCTGTTGAAGTTTATGTCTTCGGAAATTTCCTGTGATATCAAAATGGCCATTCTCAGCTTGCCAGACAGCAAGAAATACTTATCGGTGGTTTCTCGTTTACTCAATGAATGCATACATTCCAGAAAATGGCTGCAAGCATTGAACATCATAGACAGTCTACCGGTGACTCTGAAACAAGAGAATGGTGATTTCATCCTGCTCCATGATTTCGTTCTATGTTGCCTTGCCAAAAAAGCGTGTGATGAAGAAGACAAAAAACTAGAGGCTTATGCCAAGATGTTCTACAACAGTGAAATCCAAGTGCGGACCATTTTGAATATTGTAAGGGGCCTTCCGTTGAAGAAAGGGATTGAACTTTTGGAAGCGTGTCTTTCCAAAGAACTTTCTGTACAACTTCGTTCAGCTGTGATTTCCAAATTAAAGCAACTCAAGATATTTTGTAAGGTATTTCAATTTGCTTTCCTTTCATTTTTTTAGATATTTTGATTTATTTTATTCTCTTTTCTGCATTTTTCTTCGTTTATGTCCCCTTTTCATATAACATACACACTAGGGATTTTCAACCTGAACTGCAACAAAGAGGGAAACTATGTGATTGATTAAAATCACTTTTCAGAATAAATCGTTAATTTTCTCCCAAAAATATCTCTATTAATCCACAGTATAGTCTTTGGCTGACCAATGCCTTGTGAACGAAATTTGCTAGATGGATGCTGTCTGGAAGGTGTTGTGAATGTTTGTACATTTATGTGGGTGCATATGTATGTATGTATGTATGTATGTATGTATGTATGTATATATATATATATATATATATATATATATATATATATATGTGTGTGTGTGCATATATATATATATGTGTGTGTGTGTGTGTGTGTATATAATTCGTCCCCAGTCAAAAGATGCCTGTTGTTATGTCCTGTTATTATTATTATTTATATTTGTGTAACATTGTCTGTTTTTCCGTCCTTGTTTCGTATATATTCGATGCTTTTTTCCAAGGAATCTAATGCTCTTAGCTTAGTTTTTCGTTGGGGCTGGCCAGATTGGAGCAATCTCAAGATTAATCAGCCGAAATGGCAAGGATGATCCGGTTCTTAACTGAAGATAAAAGGCTTCAAATGACCCATCTGTGTTTTTTTTTGTATCGTCTAACTGGATGTTTTGTTGTCCTTTTTTGTATCACCTAGTTATCCGGATGTTTTGCGTTCTAGTCCCATTTTGTATTTTATTTTATATATATAGAGATATATACGCACACACACACCTACAAAAGAGAGGGAAAGGAAGAAATTAGTCTTATACTTGTAAAACTGGACCATTATATAATAGATGTTTTGTCAGTTTACAGTTCTGTTCTGGCAATAAGTCTAAATAAGGCAATAGAGACTCACTCCAGTATTGTGGTTATGTGAAAAGCTGAAACAAAAAACCTTGAAGAACTTTTTTTTTTCTGACAGGCATCAGATATTTGGTTCAGACATTGTTAATTCTAGGTTTTATTGGTTATTTAATAAAACCTTTATTAACTGAAACCTGAAGTATACTTTATATAGAATATGAATTATTTGCTCTGAAGTGGATGCAGGCATGGCTAAGTGGTGCTTCACAACCATGAGGTCCCAAGTACTGTTTACCATGCCTTCAGATAAATCCAAGCCTTGTGATTGGATTTGGGAATTTGGAGCTTTAAACACACCATATTAAGCGCTCATAACTTTTTTATTTTTTGAAATTTTCAGAAAATTCATATGATTATAAAAAAAATTTTCTTTTTAATCTTTTAAATTAAAAAATAATTTTTTTCTTTTAATTTTCCAAATTTTTTTTTTAAATCAGAGTTTGAAGTATGAAGAGTGCAAATTTTTTGTTTAAATCCGAGCAATAGACTATTAAATGTATTTATGGGGAGGAAGATATGGAAAAACATCAGTACATCAGAGTGACAAAAAAGCGAAGAGGGTATCAGGTGGTCTTCAGATGTGCTAAAAAAACCCAGCTAAATAACCCTTAAATCACACACACAAAAAATTGTTTTTTTTTCATTTTTGGTTCTTGCATAATCGTATGAATTCCCATGTGTAGAACATAAATTCGCAAAAATTTCTGCTAATTCCAAAAAATGTGGAGTCATGTGGCTTAGTGGTTAGGGTGTCAGCATCATGATCATAAGATTGTGGTTTCGATTCCTGGACCAGGCGACATGTTGTGTTCTTGAGCAAAACACTTCATTTCACGTTGCTCCAGTTCACACAGTTGGCAAAAATGAGTAACACTGCGATAGCCTGGCGTCCTGTCCAGCTGGGAACACATACGCCATTGAAACCGGGAAACCGGGCCAATGAGCCTGGCTAGGCTTTAAAAGGGCGCATTTATTTATTTATTTTTAAT
Organism: Octopus sinensis; assembly: GCF_006345805.1. Classification (NCBI taxonomy): domain Eukaryota; kingdom Metazoa; phylum Mollusca; class Cephalopoda; order Octopoda; family Octopodidae; genus Octopus; species Octopus sinensis. The sequence continues at coordinate 38,257,608 of NC_043007.1, forward strand.
TCCCAAAAATAAAAATGTTATGAGGGGTTATATGGCATGCTTAAAGAAGAATTCTACCTGAAGGATATTGTATAAAAGCTCATCAGATGGAATGTATGTATAATTCAAAAGTCTGGCTTTGTCACACTGTCACACTCATTCTACATGAGGATTATGTTAAAGGTACATGTGTCTTTGGAATACTCAGCCACTTCACACACTAATTCAATGAATAGGCTGTCTTGTTGATCAAACAACTGGACACTCATATGTCGAAATCAACATGAGAGTTTATCTTTTGCTCTAAGCAATAAGCTTAGAGTTTTCACACCGACAGACAGTAGGGTGCTACTAGTCCCAGAATATTGCAGGAGGCCTTAATATTTCAGGGATTTGGGTTCATTAGAATGGTGAAACTGTTAGATTAAATTCAGTTATCTATTAGCTTTTACTTGATTTAGTTATTAGATTGTGGCCATGCTGGGGCACCATCTTGAAGAATTTTTAGTTGAGTGGATCAACCCCAGTACTGATTCATTTTTTTAAAGTACCAGTACTTATTCTATCGGTGTCCTTTGCTGAACTGCCAAGTTACAGGGATATAAACACACTACCATCGGTTGTCAAGCGATGGTGGAGGAATAAACACAAGCACAATGACACATACAAATAGATACATACATACATACATACATATATAATGGTGTGTGAATGGTGTGTGAATATATACGTATATATACGGCAGGTGTGTATATAATGGTGTGTGAATATATACGTATATATACGGCAGGTTTCTTTTAATTTCCATCTACCAAAATCCACTCACAAGGCTTTGGTCAGCCCAAAGTAGAAAATACTTACCCAAGTCTACCAGATAGATGGAAGAACATTGTAGAAAATGAAGGAGAGTATATTTCAGATTAAAAAAGAACTTTCTCTTAATTTTTAAAAATAAAATAAGTATAAGAAACCACATTATTTATGGGATGACCCAACACACACACACACTCACTTGATTTGAGGAAAATTCTTTTGTAAGCCATTGTTTAGTTTAACCCTACCATCTGACCCTTGAATTTCTTTTGTCAAGACCTCTCAGTTACATCATTCAGACCAGACCGCGAGTCTTAGAATACCTCTCCTTCCTTTACACCTACCAGTTTCGTGCTCATGTGGGAAGTCAGATGCACTGTCTTTCCTTCTCTGTCAAAGATCCTTAAGAAATTAAAACAAAAATCAAAAAGATTAATATTGTAACCTTAATTTTTCTCAATTCCTTATTTTTCTGTTATTTCCCTCTTTAGGTCTCAGAGTGTGTTTCCACTGTAGAAAAGCGGGCCTCTTTTGACTGCACAGGAATTGCTCCATATGAGAAGGAAAATGAACTTTCCGGTATGTTGCAATGTCTTCATTGCTGGACTGACATACCATCACTGTCAACTTCGAACCCCGCCAGCGTCCTTTCTGTCATACTTGAGGCTGAAGACTTTGACACAGCTCGAGAGTGGGCAGACTTCTTCTCTGTTGACTTGCCGTTGCTTGAGGTAACCTTTTAAACATATTTATTTGTTTATTTATTTTGCTGTTAAAGTTTTGAAGCCTTTTGGTAACAATCCATCTGAGGTCACTTCCTGGTCCTGTGATACAAACTTCTTGTTTAAATGTATTATAAACTAGCAGTATCGCCCGGCGTTGCTCGGGTTTCTAAGGGGAATAACTATATAAGCATTTTTAGAGAGTTATAGCCTAAAAATAGCAAAATAATGCATTAAAAATGGGAAAAAAATTATGGTAAATTTTTTTTTAAATCGTTGACTCATCATAGACATTTTTAGAGAGTTACTTCCCTTATATAATAGCGAAAAAAATGAATTAAAATGGAAAAAAATGATGGTAAATTTTTTTTTAAATAGTAGACTCATCATAGACGCACGCTAATACCCAGAAGGGCTCGATATGAATCACGACTATAGGATACCCGGTTTTGGTTACACTGCACCGCAAAGTAGTTAGGAATCTAAATCGTAGGAGACAGACACACAACTTGACTTTTATATATAAAGATTAAAGCCTCCCATCAAAATTTCATGTCAGATTTTGTTCCAAACACCAGCTTGATAATGACAAATTTTTTTTATTACTTTCTTCATTATTTTAAAAATTAATTGAAACAAAGGTTCAGGCATGGCTGTGTGGTAAGACGCTTGCTTCCCAACTACATGGTCCCAGGTTCAGTCCCACTGTGTGGCATCTTGGGAGAGTGTCTTTTACTATAGCCTTGGGGCAATCAAAGCCTTGTGAATGGATTTGGTAGACAGAAACTGAAAGAAGCCCATCATATATGTATATATAGATATATATATGCGTGTGTGTGTGTGTGTGTGTTTGTGTTTATGTCCCCATAACTTATCAGTTAAGCAAATGAGACCAATAGAATAAGAAGCAATACTTTAAAAACATAAATATTGGAATCAATTCTTTCAACTAAAATTCTTCAATGCAATGCCCCAGCATGGCCACAGCCTAATGACTGAAACAAGTAAAAGATCAGAGTTAAAGGTAATATATTTCAACTGAAATATGGTAACAAAAGGGCTTTAACGCTTTAGCATTCAGATTACTCTGTCAAATGTAATGCTTATTTATTCACATGAGGGTAGGTATTAAAGGCTGGATCTGGTTAGTTTGAACATAAAACAGGTAGAATATTTGGGCCAGATGTGTCCTTTTTAAACACTAATGGGTTGAAGTGATTTAAATTAAAACTTCATGTTAGTTTTTGCCCCAAACAGCAGATTAATAACAAGGTCCTTTTACTAATTAGTAAATGCCAAATGCTGGGAAGTCAATTTGTTCTCATCTAAGGATGGGATGTTAATAGTTCATAGGTTTCAATTAATAAAAGCTAATCTGGCACTAAATAACAACAGTTGCAGATGTTAAAGAAGGATGTTGCTATAAAAAATAATATTATCAACAAAATGAAGATAAAACAAATATTTTAAAATATTCTCTTCATGTTAGCTCAGAAAGAAAAGAAAAATCTACGTAAATCAGCCTAGTTGACTGAGCAGATAAGTAGTTACAATGGCTAAAACCATTCAAAACTCAACAACATTCTCTGAGCTGTTAGTCTCATTGCATAATGTATATTAATTTATGATTTATAAAATTTAATCTATAACACATATAATAAATATAACATTTAAACTCAGTACCTTTCTTTAAGTTGTTAGTTTCATTACTTAATGTATGTTAATTTGTGTTAATTTGCAATATATATATATATATAATATTGTAGAATCTGAAATAACCATTTTTCTTTTAGCTGTAAGTTTCATTACTTAATGTATGTAAGTTATGTTAATTTATGATTCCTGAATGTCATTTCTGTTTATCGTTATCAGTGTACCTACATTCATTACTTTTTTCACTACATTATTTCATAGTGTATAGAGATGAAAGAAATCATGTTCTTTCTCAGTCACGGACCTTCTGATCCCAAGGAAGCATTCATGGTAAGATTTTTTTTAACATTGCTTTCCTTTTATCTTATATTTACATACATATCCATGTGTTTGTGCACATACAGATGCACATATACTCAAGTTTAAAAAGTGGATGTAAAACTGCAAGGTATTTGTGTATTTTATGTTTTGAGAGACTAGCACACATCATGTGATCATGTGACCGACCAGGCTATCAGATGTTGTTGCACATCGCTGGTTACAATGCACTTTTGCATTGTTTCAGCCTTCAAATGATGCCACCCTGCTGGCTAGGCAAGCAGGTCAACATTCTTCCCCAATTGGAAGGGGAACTGGAGCAATTAATTACCCCCTCTCCAATATATTAAGAAGTTTTAACTCATCATCTGTTGTCCTCAGGGGTAATTATCCTTGGCAAATTATTGTTCAGGGGTGGGGGAATGTCCTAGACTCATATATATGTGTGTGCATATGTAAGCAAAAATGCTAGTTCTAAAATCTCTCTAAGAGATCAATGCAGTAGTTGTACTGATAAGTAATATCCGTAGCCACTTTTACAGGAGTGGTAGAAATAGCCTGAAATGAGGACTAGGCTGCTGGTCCCATCACTAGGAGATGATATGGGTTCACTCCCCTGCTCACAGTTTTATCAGATGCTGCTGTGCATTGTTAACCAGCTAGAGAGGATGTCCTCTTGGTGTTAAAAAATCGCAGTATCGGCTGCTCGAACACACTCACCCGATTTAGCGCCTTCAGACTATCATCTCTTCGGTGCCATGAAAGAGGGTTTTAGAGGCAAACATTATTCCAGCGACGAGGAAGTGAAAACTGTAGTGAAGAAGTGGCTCAAAGAACAATCAACAGAATTTTACGGGGCAGGGATACATGCTCTCATTCAAAAGTGGAACATTGCTATTGAGAGAAACGGTGACTATGTTGAACAGTAGGGATGTGATCCACCGAGGACCAGCTTCATTTTGATGTATGATACATGTTCCTGTGTTGGTAACTATACCTGTCCTAAATAAAATGGCATTACTTTTTGACTCACTTTCTTAATATTAATATATATTTGTCTTATATATTCTGATATACTGAAGATTTATGCCTAATCTACTTAATGGCTTGAAACCAGATCGAAACACCATCTGTTAAAAGTCTTAAAGAGCTGCTTCAGAACCATTTACAATTAATCATATTATTTATTCTAGGCTTTAGAGAAAATGCAGGCAGAAGATGAATACAAGTGTCTGAGAATTTGTAATGGTCTTATGGAATCTCTGAATCGACAGCAAGACATTTTATTCATTGCAAGCTACATGCTGAACTACCTTGAATCCAACCTGGACCCACAGAGACAAGAACAGTTACGCCTTACCTGTATCGGAGCCAAGGTAAGCCTTTATTATGTTTCAAGGGTGTCTTTTGTTATGTATTTTTTATTTTTTATTATAGTTTGAGTTGCAGAGTTAGTAAGACACAAAGTGACTGATTGTTAGGGGCTGGTATACAAACCCTAGTTGCAGTCATTGTGGTTAGTAACTTTGCCTTTATATCTCAAAATTCAGCATGTATTCTACAGCATCACCTTCACCATCATCATCATTATTATTATTATTATTATTATTATTATTATTATTATTATTATTAAGGCGGCAAGCTGGCAGAATCGTTAGCATGCCAGGCAAAATGCTCAGCGGTATGTCACCCATCGCTACATTCTGAGTTCAAATTCCGTTGAGGTCAAATTTGCTTTTCATCCTTTCGAAGTTGACAAATTAAGTATCAGGGAAACACTGGGGTCAATGTAATTGGTTCATGCCCTCCCCCAAAATGGCTGCCCTTGTGGCAAAATTTGAAACCACCACCATCACCATCATCATCATTATTCCTCCTCCTCCTCTTTTTCCTTCCCTGAAATTGCTAGCTTTGTGCCAAAATTTAAAGCCATTATCATTATTAATAGCGAGTTGGAAAAATTGTTAACATGCTGAGCAAAATGCTTAGCAGCACATTTTGTCCATCTTTACATTCTGAGTTCAAATTCTGCCTGGGCTGATAGGCTAATTTTGCCTTTTGTCTTTTTGGGATCAATAAAATAAGTAACACTAGAGCACTAGGGTCAATGTAATTGACTTGTCCCTTCCCTCAAATTTCAGACCTCCTCCTCATCTTCATCATCATCATCATCATCATCATCAATAATAATAATAATAATAATAAAGGCGGCAAGCTGGCAGGATTGTTAGTGTGCCAGGCAAAATGCTTAGAGGCATTTCATCCATCTTGACATTCTGAGTTCAAATTCTTCCAAGGTCAACTTTGCCTTTCATCCTCTCAGTGTTGATAAAATAAGTACCAGTTGAGTACTGGAATTGGTGTAATCGACTATCCCCCTCCCCCAAATTTCAGGCCTTGTGCCTATAGTAGAAAGGATTATTAGTATTAGTGGTAAGGGCAGTTGATTGGTAGTATCATTAGAGAATAAAGAAATGAATATCATTAGAATGTTGGACAAAATGTCATGCAGTATTTGTACTGTTCATTGTGTTCTGAGTCCAGATCCTGCTGAAGTCAGGGTTACCTTTCATATTTCCAGAATTGATAAAATAACTTAACAGTCAACCCTTTTTCCAGCACTTTATTGGCTGACTTGAACCCCACACAAATTTCTGGCTTCTTGTCTATATTAGAAACAATTATTTTTCTGTTTTGTTCTAGGCTTTGCTGTGTCTTCCCAACTCTATTAGGGGTGAATATCGGCACTTGGTATCAGCCCCACAACTCCTGTTGGAGCAGCTGCTAATGAACATGAAGGTAAGTTTTCAGTGTTTATATTGGACCCCTTTTTTTTTTTGTTAACTGTCATCATCATCATCATTTAACATCCACATTTCCATACCTGCATAAGTCAGGCAATTTATTGAGGCAGATTTTCTACAGCTAGATGCCTTTCCTTTTGCCAACTCTCACCTGTTTCCAAGCAGTGTTATATATGTCACCATAGAAGACAGGAAATTGAACACTGTCAGTTTTGATGTTCTACAGTTTTGCTATTCTTAATCTCTATTAAACTCCCAAAATAATCAAATTCTTTTTTTCCTTGATAGTCCAAGCACTTTTTTCCTGTCCTTTCTCTTTCTCCTTCTCTCGGTTATCACCTAAAGTATGTAATTCTACCAACTTAGCTTCATAGCAATTAGAACCATCTTAAACTATACTACATGGTTCATAGTTGATTATGATTATTTGTGCTCTCTCTCTCTCTCAAATATTTACATATGCTTCCATTCCATTTCAATCAAGGCCGACCTTGCAGGACAAGTGTTTTCCAAGATACAAAATGACTTCCGACGCATTCAGGATTGCAGTCTTTGTTTCTCTATTGAAAATTTTGATGACCTTGTTGCAAAATATGCCACTAAAGCTCTTGAATTTCCTATAGTCCAAGTTCTAATTCAAGGTAACCTTTGTTAAAATTCTCACTTAATTTTTTCTCTTGTGTTTTTTTTCCCATTATTTTTATTTCATTCATTCATTGTTAAATGATTTCATTGACACTTTTTATAAATGTATTTCAGGTTTCATTGTAAATACTGAGTATTATCATCCATGCCATTGTTATGTCTTCAACACTGAGATGAATGCTCATATCATCACTGTCATGATCATCATCATCATCACAAACACCACTACTATTAGATCTAGTATCGTCATCATTGTATATATCCAAACTGCAACATTACATCACATACAAAGAACCGCTCAGTATCAAGCAAATGTAAAGAGTCCCTACATCAGTGTTTCCCAACCTATTTTCTCCCAGGCCCCACAATGACTTTTCAGAGCAATTTATGTCTCATCGGAGGCTGGAAAAAAAAAAAAATTATTTTTAATATTTTATCACAGTTATTTAATACAAAAGAATACACTAGTAACTCTTCTATTAAATACTGAGTATCAACATCCCATAATTATATACTTTCCTTAAAGAAATAACCACATTAGGGCATTAGAATAACTCTATACTGTGGCAAACAGCCTTCACACAATATTCTTGGCTGAAGGGATTGCTTTGGCTAGGTTGAGTATTGGTGTAGTATGTTTGCTGTGAAAAAAAGATTTTCACTAGTCCATCATCATCATCATCATCATTTAGCGTCCGTTTTCCATGCTAGCATGGGTTGGACGGTTCTACTGGGGTCTGTGAAGCCAGAAGGCTTCATCAGGCCCAGTCAAATCTGGCAGTGTTTCTACGGCTGGATGCCCTTCCTAACGCCAACCACTCCGTGAGTGTAGTGGGTGCTTTTTACGTGCCACCCGCACTGGTGCCAGACAGAGCTGGCAAACGGCCACGAACGGATGGTGCTTTTATGTGCCACCGGCACGAGGGCCAGGCGAGGCTGGCAACGGACACGAAACGGGGCGGTGCTGGCAACGGTCGCGAAACGGAAAGTTCTCTTACATGCCACCGGCACTGGTAACACATCTGCAATTTCCATTGATCGATTTCCATTGATCGATTTCGATTCTGATCCTCACTTGCCTCAATGGGTCTTCACAAGCAGAGTTTCGACATGCCACCGGCACTGGTAGCACATCCGCAATTTCCATTGATCGATTTCGATTCTGATCCTCACTTGCCTCAACACGTCTTCACAAGTAGAGTTTTGTGTCCCAAGAAGGGAAGGTATGCATACGTAGGCTGGCTCCATCCCATGTAGAAGGCCACGGGTTGTGGACTCACTTGTCCTGCCGGGTCTTCTCGCGCACAGCACACTTCCAGAGGTCTCGGTCTCTAGTCATTTCCTCAGTGAGACCTAAAGTTCGAAGGTCGTGCTTCACCACCTCGTCCCAGGTTTTCCTGGGTCTGCCTCTTCCACAGGTTCCCTCAACCGCTAGGGTGTGGCACTTTTTCACACAACTATCTTCATCCATTCGCCCACATGACCATACCAGCGCAAACGTCTCTCTTGCACACCACAACTGATGCTTCTTAGGTCCAGCTTTTCTCTCAAGGTACTTACACTCTGCCGAGTGTGAGTACCGGCATTACACATCCATCGGAGCATACTGGCTTCATTTCTAGCGAGCTTACGCATATCCTCAGCAGTCACGGCCCATGTTTCACTGCCATGTAGCATGGCTGTTCGTACACACGCATCATACAGTCTGCCTTTCACTCTGTGCGAGAGGCCTTTTGTCACCAGCAGAGGTAAGAGCTCTCTGAACTTTGCCCAAGCTATTCTTACTCTAGCAGTTACACTTTCAGCACACCCACCCCCGCTGCTGACTTGGTCACCTAGGTAACGGAAACTATCAACTATTTCTAGTTTTTCTCCCTGGAAAGTGACGGAAGTTGGTCTCAGAGCATTTTCAGTGTTTATTGTTCCTGAGCATCTGCCACATACAAAAACCATCTTCCTAGTTAGCCTTCCTTTGACATTGCTGCATCTTATAGAGTTTCTACCTACACCTTTTCTACAGATCGAGCAGGGCCATCTACCTGAAGGTGTTTGTGATTTGTCTACCTTCCTACTGATTACGACTTTGGTTTTAGCTAGATTGACTCTGAGGCCCTTCGATTCTAATCCTTGTTTCCACACCTGAAACTTCTCCTCCAGTTCTGATAGCGACTCAGCAATTAGAGCAAGGTCATCAGCATAGAGGAGCTCCCAAGGGCATCCTGTCTTGAATTCCTCCGTTATTGCCTGGAGGACTATGATAAATAGGAGGGGGCTGAGTACTGAGCCTTGGTGGACCCCTACCTCTACCCGGAATTCTTCACTGTACTCATTTCCAACCCTCACCCTACTAGCGGCGTCCCTATACATGGCCCGCACAGCTCTCACTAACCATTCATCTATCCCTAGTTTTCTCATTGCCCACCAGATAAGGGATCGGGGGACCCTGTCGAAGGCTTTCTCCATGTCAACAAAAGCCAGGTACAGGGGCTTATCTTTGGCTAGGTATTTCTCCTGCAGCTGCCTTACCAGGAATATAGCATCAGTAGTACTTTTCCCTGGCACAAACCCAAACTGCATCTCATCTAAACTAACTCTCTCTCTAATTAGTTGGGCTATGACCCTCTCCGTAACCTTCATCACCTGGTCCAACAGCTTGATACCTCTGTAGTTATTTGTATCTAGGGCATCACCTTTACCTTTGTAGCAGTTGACTATTATACTGCTACACCAGTCATTGGGTATGACCCCTTTGTGTATCACCTGATTAACTATATGGGTGACTAGGCTATAGCCGACACTACCAGACATTTTGAGCATCTCTGCAGTGATTCCTGATGGGCCTGGGGCTTTCCCTGTCTTCATGCTTCTAATTGCCTTAGCTACCACAGAACTATCAACTCGGATAGCTGGTCCCTCTGTTGGGTCAACATTCGGCAGACTCTCTTTATCCCATTCATTTTCTTCATTCAGCAACCTTTCATAGTGGCATCTCCAAACCTCTCTCTTCGCATCCTCATTTAGCGCAAGTGAACCATCTTCCATGCGAACACACTTCTCTCCTACCACATCACGATTCTCTCTCAAACACTGTCTTGCAACACGAAACACCTCCAGTCTTTGGTCCTCACGGCGCAGAACATTGGCAAATTTTTTCTTATCTGCTTCCCCTCTGGCTAAATAAACCTGTCTCCTAGCTCTCTTTTGGCAGTCTGATACAATTCCCTGCTACCCCCATTTTTCCAGACCTTCCAAGCCTGTCTTTTCTCTAATAGCCCTGTCTACAATATTGTTCCACCACCACGTTATTCTAGGTCGAGAGGGGACTTTGCACCAGCCACAGATCTGGTCAGTGGCTCTCAGCAGGTTGTCCCTTAGAAACGTCCAGCTGTCTTCTACCCCCTGTGATGCTCTATCCCCTTCTACTTCGTCAGAGGCTTCAAGTAATATGTCCCTAAATCTCTGTCCATTTGCAGGATCTTTAAGCTTCCAGATCCTTCTTCTCCATATTTGTCGTCTTCTGGTTGTCCTCCTAGTCCTGATCCTAAAGTCACTAACTACCAGTCTATGTTGTGGGGTACATTCTTCACCTGGGAAGGTTTTGGCATTATAAGCAGCCATCTCTCCCTTTGCCTTGTAAGGATGTAGTCAATTTGGCTGGTATGTTGGCCCGATTGGTAAGTGACTAGGTGGCTGGTAGGTTTCCTGAAGTTAGTGTTGCAAATCATAAGATTATTTGCATCGCAGAACTCCAGCAGCCTGGTTCCCTCCTCGTTGCGGGAGCCATAGCCATAGCCTCCATGTACGCCATGGAAGCCCCCAGCATGTCGTCCAACGTGACCATTGAAGTCACCAGCCACAAAGATAAGGTCTCTGTCGTTCGTCAATGAGGTAGTCTGCAGTAGAGTGTCATAGAATCGGTCTTTCTGTCCATCGGGTAGCCCCGACTGAGGAGCATAGGCTGATATAATGGTTGCTAAAAACTATGATGAAGCACTAATCTAATCTTAAGTATTCTGTCACTTACTCTGATTACCTCAATTACTTTATCTACCCATTTCTCAGCGATAAGTATACCCACGCCACCAACCCCGTCAGGTTCCTGCCCAGAAAATCTTGTACCTGCGTTCCTTGCCTGTGAGGAACCTAGCTGATCCTCCTCTCCACCTTATTTTTGCATGCAACATATATCCACACATCTCCGTTCAAGCATCTCGACTATCTCACCAGACCTACCTTTCAGAGTGCCAACGTTGAGGGTGCCAACCCTGAGGGTGTGGAAGGCATGGGCTCTAGGACCCTGGGACGGTGGACAGTAGCTTCGTGTACCTGAAAAGAAAGCTCGCATTTGCAGAATTCATGTGCAAGAAATGAAGTAGTAAAGTAGCCTTCAGTACAACCTGCATAACGCTAGCCTTTCATATTTTGCACTGTATGAACATTACCTTACATAGGTCGAGACTAGGGGTAGGGAGGGGTATGGATGGTGAGAGCATTTGCAGTCTTCATGGGAAGCAACCCCGGAATGGAAGTCCATATCCCATTAAAAACAATTTGTATCCTATGCCCCACCTCAATTTTCCCAGGTCCCACCAGTGGGGCATATCATGTATTTAGCATATAGACATATAGGGGCAAAAACACACTAGCATGTCCACTTACAAACACATAAGTGCCTACATACACAGGCATGAATACTCATGTAAACATATATGCATACAGACACACATGCATATCTTTTTTATTTTTTGTATAAATGTAAGCATTACATTGTGATGTGCACAGCTTTGCCTTAAAATAATTGTCCCTACAAATATACATGCACAGGAACACACACACACTCTCTCTCTCTCTTCTGAAACATTTCAAATTGTGTGTGGAATGCATTTCTTCAAATATTTCTGTTTAACCATTTTCAGGGAAGGATAGAAGCCAGTCCCGATTGTCTTTGATGTCAGACCGTCAGGACTTGGATAGTGTTAGTGTGGCATCGAAGAACCATCAGTCAGAAACTGGAAGCACACGGATGCGGAGACGAGGATCCGATACATCCTGTATGTTAACTCTAAATGTTTTTTCACTTTCTTATTATTATGCTATACATCCACATCAACTGCTCTGTTAATTATGAAATATTGCTATATGCTTTTACTTGCTTCAGATATTGTATTATAACCATGCTGGGGTACCACTTTGAAGGGTTTCTTTTTTAGTCAATCATATTGACCCAAGTACTTACTTTTAAGTCTGGTACTTATTTTGGCCATTCTGTGCACTGCTAAGTCATGGGGCATAAACAGAAACATGTTTTTCTTCAAGTGGCATCAATCTATAGACAGATAGAGAAATAGACACTTACAAACACACACACACACACTCATGCATATTTATAGGTGGAGGCATGGCTATATGGTTAAGAAACTTGCTTCCCAACCACATAGTTTCAAGTTCAGTCCTACTGCACAGCTTCTTGAGCAAGTGTCTTCTGCAATATCTGCAGGTTGACCAATGGATTTGGGAAACAGAAACTGAAAGAAGCCCATCGTGTGTGCATGTGCACATGTGTAGTAAGGAATGTGACAGTGTAGAGAGAAAGAAAAGGCAAAAAAGTGTGCCATGGAAAAATTGTGGCGATCAACAATCAAGGGTGAAGATCTGACATAAAAGCCAGTAATCAAGTGGTATTCAAGGTGCAAGGTACTCTAAGAATTAAAGTACTCTGAAAAATTGTTTGGATAGAAATGGAGCATCTACCCTAAGTACGTGATAATATAAGAGAAAGTAAATACACAAAGCCAAAAAAAAGAGAAAAACAAGATGAAATGCCACACTGTTTCCATCTATAAATTTCAGTCACAAGGTTTTGGTTAGTCAGTGACTATTATAAAGGACACTTGCCCAAGGTGCCATGCATTTTGTGTGAGATGGTTTATTCTTTGAAACAGTTAATTTTATTGCCAAATGTTCTTCAAATATGTCTCTATGCTGTCAGCGTTCTGCTGTTGATAAAATATATCAGTAGTGTACACTTGAAAGCAGTGCCTCAGCATGGCCAGTCCCTGAAACCAGTAAAAAAAATATACAATTGATCAAGAATAATGTGTGTGTGTGTGAGGTGATCTTAGGTTGGTAAGTCCAAAACAAAAACTGCTCTTTATATACTGTAAGTATAAAGGTGAATTTATTGTAATTGCAAAAATATGTTGTAATCTTTATATATAAAAGTAAGGTTGTGTGTCTGTCTCCTACGATTTAGATTCCTAACTACTCCCACATTTTGCGGTACAGTTTAACCAAACCGGGTATCTTATAGTCGTGATTCATATCGAGCCCTTCTGGGTATTAGCGTGCGTCTACGATGAGTCTACGATTTAAAAAAAAATTTACCATAATTTTTTTCCATTTTAATGCATTTTTTTCGCTATTATATAAGGGAAGTAACTCTCTAAAAATGTCTACGATGAGTCAACAATTTAAAAAAAAATTTACCATAATTTTTTTTCCATTTTTAATGCATTTTTTTGCTATTTTTTGGCTATAACTCTCTAAAAATGCTTATATAGTTATTTCCCTTACAAACCCGAGCAACGCCGGGCGATACTGCTAGTATATTATAGATGAACAATTAGAATTAATTTCAAAGGTCCCATATGGCAGGAATGTTGTCATAAAGGGCTGGCTATCCAATCTCAATTTTACTCTTTTTTTTTCTCCTGAATTTGAAACTTATAGTAATCATTCTTCTATAATATATTTATGTAGCTACAATATATATATATACGTATGTATGTATATATATATATATATATATATACAGGGGTTGGACAAAATAATGGAAACACCTTAAAATTTCAAACAAATTTATTTTACTATGGAGTAGAACCACCTTTGGCAGTAATTACCACTTGAATTCTATGAGATATGGACTTGTACAAAGTTTGAATTGTTTTCAAAAGAATTTTTGTCCATTCTTCAGCTAATACAGTCTCCAGTTCTTGTAGTAATGATGGTGGAGGATATCAACTCCTAACTTGTTTTTCTAAAATGCACCATAAATTTTCAATAATATTGAGACTTGGGGACTATGGTGGCCAGATAAGATGTTCAACTTCACTAGAACGTTCTTCGTGTCATTCAGTAACAACTTTAGTTTTGTGAATTGGTGCATTATCATCCTGAAAGATTGCGTTTCCCTCTAGAAGCAGTTTTGCGCCCATAGGATGAATTTGATCAGATAAAATACTTAAATAGTCTTGACTATTAATTCTGTCATGAAGAGAAAGCATTGGGCTGGTGGATTTCCAAAATATAGCCCCCCACCCCCGCCCAGATTATTACAGATCCTCCTCCACGTTTAACAGTTGAAAGAAGGCAGTTTGGGTCAAATGCTTCTTTTGGCTGTCTCCATAAATATACTGGGCTGGTGGTCAAAAATAAGGTAAAGGATGACTTGTCCGAGAAAATAACTGTGAACAGTTTTTGTGGAAACTGGGTTCTCAAGTTAGTCATTAAGCTCTGCAGTAATTTTGGGAGCTGTACTTTTGTGATCCTTTGTAACAATTCGTGTAAGAGACCGACAGTCCCGATCTGAAAGTTTGGGTTTTCTTCCGGAGTTTTGTTTCCCTCTTTCTCAAAGGCTGTCATTACTTTTAAGACAGTGCTTCTTGATACACCAAACATTTTGGCTGTTTTTGTTCCGCTAGCACCTGCCATACAAGCACCAACAATTTGACCTCTTTGAAAGGCCAATAGATCTGTCATTTTAATGAATTTTAATTACCTTTTACTGATGATATCTGAAAAGAAACAGCAATTTTAGCAAAACATATTAAGCAACACTAATAATAAATCAAAAAACAAAAATAAACAAGCTTTTGATGGTTTTATAGCTGTTTCAAAATTATGATGTTAGGTGTTTCCATTATTTTGTCCAACCCCTGTATATACATATATCGTTGAGAGGATGTTGACTTGGTGGAGATTTGGGTTCTCTGAGTGCTCTTATTATATTCTTGTTTACCATTTCATTTACTCTTCCACCAGTGAACCGGTCTCCTGGAAAGAACATGGACAATCATCAACACAGGTCTGTTGGTACTACAGGCAGCAAGTACCTTTCTCTCAACTTGGGTACCGGCAGTAAATTCCAAATGCCACCAGAGCCACCTCACAAAGACCAGTGGGTCCCAGATTCTACAACTGCTGTCTGTATGGTTTGTCGTGTTGAGCGATTCAGCATGGTAAGCATCTGTAATTTTGTACATACATACATTCACACATATACGTATGTAAGCATATATATATATATATATATTATATATATATATATATAATATATATATATATATATGTGTGTGTGTGTGTGTATCAGAAGATAAATTCTAACACCTTAATGTTCTTAATCAAATCAACCTCTCTGTCTGTATATCTACCCTCTTTATAATGTTAGCAATTAACATGGAAATAAGTATATGTATTGATGGAAAACCTCTATAAATGGCTTATGATTGCTCAACATTTTAAAACTGATGTAATACTTACAATGTTTAATAAAATGATGTAGTGTGAAACGATCGTACCAAATTACCGAAGATATTCTTGTCACTTACTTTGATTATAATCACCCCATGGATTTATGTGGATAACACCAAACAAAATTCTGATGCATCTGACTTAAGTACCATATTCATTTGAATCTAAATTTTGCTGAACTTATATATATATATATATATATATATACGCACACACACATACATGCATGCATACACACATTTCCACTTGTACTAATGTGAAGTCTGTATTTGGTTGTTTGACATGATAGACAAAGCAGCCAAATTTCCTCAAATTTTACTCCACCTTTTTATGGCAGAAATGAAGCAGATACCAAAAAGTAAGGGATGGTGGCAGCTGGAATGCCTTCAGTCAAAGATCTGCTTCAATCAAGCACTTCTCTGGAGCTAAATAACAACAATATTTACATTTCCATTTATACACAGATATTTATACACAGAAGGCATTCCAGCTGTCACCATCCGAATGTGGCCGTAGCCAGTACCGCATCGACTGGCCTCCGTGCTGTGGGCACGTAACAAACACCATCCGATCGTGGCCGTTCGCCAGCCTCGTCTGGCACCTGTGTCGGTGGCACATAAAAACACCATCCGAGCGTGGCCGTCTGCCAGCCTCGTCTGGCACTTGTGTCAGTGGCACATAAAAAACACCATCGAGCGTGGCCGTCTGCCAGCCTCGTCTGGTACCTGTGTCGGTGGCACATAAAATCACCCACTACACTCTCGGAGTGGTTGACGTTAGGAAGGGCATCCAGCTGTAGAAACACTGTCAGATCTGACTGGCCTGGTGCAGCCTTCGGGCTCCCCAGACCCCAGTTGAACCATCCAACCCATGCTAGCATGGAAAGCGGACGTTAAACGATGATGATGATGATATGCAAAGCAGGCATCAGGTTATACTCACCTGTATGTACAGATACATACACATGCAGACCTGAAGTTAGATGACTTTTGAATTGGTCTCAATACTCTGACACTTTAGTTGTAAAAGCATCAATAGAAAGAAGCTTGTCATGTGTGTGTTTGTATGGTGGTGGGGTTTAATGTGTCCTTGTCTTGATAAAGTGAGATATTTGTAAATGAGTATCACCATCATGTAAGTGATGGCCATCATTTTCCAATCTTCTGTGAAAATCTGTCTGGTGAGAGGGGAAATATTATGTTATTTGGAAACAGCTAAGGGTTGGTAAGAGGAAGGTCATCGAGCTGTAGAAAATCTGCCTTCGCATATTCTGCCTGATTTATGCAAGCATAGAAAAGTCGATGTTAAACCAATGATGATCTCATGCACATACACACATACACAACACATACACACACTCAACACATGCAGACACACATGCCACATACATTTATATGCATGTATATCAGCTTTTGTGGAGGCGCAATGGCCCAGTGGTTAGGGCAGCGGACTCGCGGTTGGAGGATCGCGGTTTTGATTCCCAGACCAGGCGTTGTGTGTGTTTATTGAGCAAAAGCACCTAAAAGTTCCACAAAGCTCCAGCAGTGGGTGGTGGCAACCCCTGTTGTACTCTTTTGCCCCAACTTTCTCTCACTCTCTCTTCCTGCTTCTTGAGTAACGCTGCGATGGACTGGCGTCCGGTCCAGCAGGGGGGAACACATACGCCACAGAAACCGGGAAACCGGGCCCATGAGCCTGGCTAGGCTTGAAAAGGGCGACGTTTATCATTTTATATCAGCTTTTATTGTTTTATATATATTGTTTTATCAAATCCTTTTGCAGTTTAATCGACGTCACCATTGCCGTAGATGTGGTCGTCTTGTTTGCAGAGGATGTTCCGGTAGAACCACCCTCATCTTTGGCATGATAGCCCGTACTTGCGATGATTGTTTTGAACAGATATCACGATCAAGGTAACTAATTACTAGCTCACACTTGTTGCCACAGCCAGTTTCTTTTAGCCTTTATGTATGTATTTAATGTATGTTTGTGTGTATGCATGTTATTTAATTCCTGCTCAGCCCTAATCAAGCAGATATTAAATGAAAGAAATACATAGCATTACTGTAAAATATCATGTATCATGTTGATGTAAGAAACTCTGTCTCTTTTACTCTTTTACTTGTTCCAGTCATTTGACTGTGGCCATCCTGGTGCACCGCCTTTAGTCGAGCAAATCGACCTCAGGACTTATTCTTTGTAAGCCTAGTACTTATTCTTTTGTTATCTTTTGCCGAACCACTAAGTTATGGGGTCGTAAACACCAGCATCAGTTGTCAAGTAATGTTGGGGGGACAAACACAGACACACAAACACACACACACACACATATATATATACATACACACACACACACACACACATATATATATATATATATATATATATATATATATGGCCTGCTCGGTTAGCCAGCGGGGTGGCGTCATTCGAAGGCTAAAACAATGCGAACGCATTGTGACCAGCGATGTGTAACAACATCTGATGGTCTGGTCAGTCACGTGATCACGTGATATATATATATATTTTTATATATATTCTTTTAAATTAATAGATTTTCTGTCTTCCTTGTCTTTACCTATTTTCTGGCATACAAGTCAAAGTTTCAGACCAGAATTTACAGCTAAAAAAGATAGGTTGACTTCTATGCCAAGATGACTTTGTTGGGACCAAAAATTCCATCTGAAGTACAGCAGGATTTGGAAAGTTATTGATGATGTTTGAATGTTTACATTACATGTTTACACTATATTCTGTGTTGGCTTGTATGCCAGAAAATATGGTATATATTCTAGACGAATTCCCCGTAAATGAAGTTTGTACATTTAAGATCAATTAGAAATGACTTGACACCTCATTGTCAGATGTTTATGATATTAAAATGTTTACAAGGCCTTCTTTTAATGTTTGCAGTATGAAAGATGAAAATGACAGGACTCCCTATCGTCCCAAAGATTCTCAGTCACGAAGTAGCGATGAGCCCCTGAACTATAGTCCAAGTTTAACCTCATTTGCTCCCAAAGACCATTTCAGCTTTTATGACCTGGCCGGTGCCATCCGTCAAACAGAACATCCTTGGAAACTGAAGCTTGACCCTGACTACAACAGCGATCTTCTGGAAGAATTTTACTATGAACAGGTATGTGTTTATGTGACCCCTTTTTTCTCTGTTTTCTTTTTTCCCTTCTATGTGGTTGTGGACTCGTTCGAACTGCACAACATCTTGGGCAAGTGTTTTCTACTAAAGCCCATGCTTACCAAAGCCTTGTGAGAGTATTTGATTGATAGAAACTGAAAGATAAAAGGGGAAGGATGTGTTGGGGAGAGAGAGAGAGATGGTGTGTGTGCGTAGGTGGATTGACATAGTGAGTGGTGTGAGGGGCAGGTATTGTGTATGGGGAGAGCAAGAGATGTATGATAGTGAAGGAGAATAGATAATTTAATGGCTTAGTTGGGTCATATGTAAAGTGGTGATTGGGGGAGAGAACAGTATAAAGATGATGGAGGGGATATTAAGTAAAATGATTCTGAGCAGTGAGAAAGATTAGGAAAAGCTGTAGTCATTGTTTGAAATATAAATATCATTGGTTTTTGTTTTTCTCATTCTCTTTTACAGGCACCGAGTGCATCTTTGTGCATTTCCATACTCAATGTGCACAGTGATCCTCGAAAATGCGGAGAGCTGATTCTTAAGCTTTGTGACGACCTTTCCAAACTGCTGAAACCCATCTCACCTGGAATGGCAAATAGTGAAATAGACTACAGCCTAGTCATTAGGTAAAGTAATGGCTGTTTAATTTCATCATCATCATCATCATCATTTAGCGTCCGTTGTCCATGCTGGCAAGGGTTGAATGGTTTGACCAGGGCTGGCGAGCAGGAAGGCTGCATTAGACCCCAGTTTGGTTTGGCATGGTTTCTAAAGCTGGATGCCCTTCCTAACACCAACCACCCTGAAACTGTAATGGGTGCTTTTACATGCCACCGGCACAGGTGCCATTTCCATGACACCGGTGTCTGCCACGACTGCAATTTTACTTGGCTTGATGGCTCTTCCTCTCAAGCACCATACAATGTCAAAGGTCTTGGTCATTTACTCTGTGAGGCCCAACACTCGAAAGGGGCTTTTCACTTGTTACCATATGAAGGGCCCTTAAGCTTCCAAATCCTTCTTTTCCAGATTGGTCTGCTTCTTGGCATCCTTCTGGCCTGGAGTCTAAAGTCACTACTATGCTGGGGAGGGGGGGCATTCTTCACCAGGGAGGGTCTTTGTATTTAAGAGCAACCATGCATCCCATTGTCTGGTGAGAATGTAATGGACCTGGCTAGCACAGTCACCTGATTGGTATATTATCAGGTAACTGACTGGCTTCCTGAAGTTAGTGTTGCAAATCAGTAGGTTACTTGCATTACAGAACTCCTGTAGTATTGTTCCCTCTTTGTTTTGGGAACCAATTCCATGGCCCCCATGTACTTAACTTAAATTTGAACTGAGAATTTGGTTGAATAAAAATTGCTTGGGGTATTGGGTGAACATTGCAGAAATGGATCTTAAAAGGTTGAGTAGAAACAGACCAATATTCTTTCAGAATGTAAATTAAACATGATTATTAGACCTGCCAAATATAGTGAAGAAAGTATTCAGCTGGCACTGGTGACAGTTTAATCAACCGTTTGCTCTCACCAAATACGTGGCCTCATACTTATGTTGGAAACTGTCATCCTCATCTTCCTTTCACGGTTGATAAAATAAGTACCAAACAAGTGCTAAGTTTGATGTAATCAACTAGCCACTCCCCTAAAAATTGCTGGCCTTGTGCCAAAATTTGAAACAGTAATAGTAATAATTATTAATATTGTTATATAAAGTTAACTTTGCCTTTCATCCTTTGAGGATTGATAACATAAATACCATTTGATTACGGGGGTGGGTGGGTGATGTAATTTGCTATATATGTTGTTTATTTCTTTTTTTTCTGTCTTTGGCAGCATGATGAGACATCTGTTGTTCCATGCAAAGGTGCGGTTTACCAGGTGCATGGAAAATCGCTTGATGATTTTGTGCGACCAATACTCAACTCTTGTTGATTTGCTAAAGGTACTACTTGCCTCCAACTACCCTGACCTTCCATCCATACAGGAACTCACGAAGAGTGAATCAGTGACGTAAGTTTGTGTTTGCTGCATGCTTTTCTACAATGGGTTGGTCGTGAAAGGCTTCGCCAAAATGGGATCTGTATAGGTATTGACCATACTTGAAGTAACCGATGAGATGCACCTCCACACTTGATGCAGGTCTCTGCTATTTAGACATCTGTTACTTTCTTGTAGACAGGAACTGTGGAGAAGCCTATTGGATAGATTGTACTTGTAATTTAACCCTTTTGATTCCAACCTTTCTGAGATTGCCCCAGATTCTGTGATACAAACTTATTGTTTTTAAAGTATATTAAATTAAAACCATCCCTTCAAAATTTCATGTTAAATTATTTTCCAAGCACCAGCTTAATAAACGACAAAGTTATTTTAATATATTCTTTATTGTTTTCAAAATTAATTGAAACAAAGATTGTATGTCTCAACAGAAATATGGTAGCAAAAGTATTAAATGCTCAGCCTTGTCACTGATTTTATCTGAGAATTACATTAAGAGTACATCTGTCTGTGGAATACCCAGCCACTTACAAATTTTATGCGCAGACAGTTCAGTTGATCAAAGAACTGAATCATCATCAATGAAACAGATGGAGATCCATTTATATACTTTCTTATAAATCTGAAGTGAAAATAACATTGTTGACCCTTAAGTCATGGGTTCTAAATGCATTGCAGATGTTTCATTGTATTTCCAGGCTGATCACTTTATTCTACCTTGACTCAGTTCAATTAGATGTCTTATTTAGACAGATACTAGGTCTTTGAATGAAAGTTCTTCATAAAAGACTGGTGTTTTATCCTGGAAGAAATGTCTCTCATACATTTAGTGTTACTGAAAACCAGAAAGGATCGCTAACTCTTTTCATTAATAGAGCTAGTGGTAATTTATTTTTTAATCCTTGCAATTAAAATATAAATGAATTACTTCACTCTTCTAATTATATGACATATCAGGATTAAATGTTTGTGCCCAGTAAGATACAAGTTACTACGCTAATCACATAGAGAAAGAGAGAAAGAAGGTAGATGTAGTGTGTTAAAGGTCAATATCTATAGCATACTAGGAACAAGTAAATTTACTGAATACTCCATCAACAGCTAAAAATATTGGCCTTGGGCCTAAAACCAATCTGTTTATTGTCAATGTATTATTCTCATATGATTTTTATTGAACATATTGTGTTTCAGACGCTTGCGAGATAAACTTATTGAAGTAGAACGCTTGCCGCTTGCTATGGAAGTTTCCACAAAATGTGGTCTTGATGCCACAGGTGTGTGGGCTGCATGGGGACGAGCTTGCCTTCGCTTCCGCAATTATCCTTTGGCACGAGAAAAATTTGCTCGCTGTTTAAAGGTAACTCATTCTCTTCTCATTTTTAGGGTTCTTTTTTTTTTTCCTCTTCATGTTAATTTTTTTTGTTTTGTTTTTATACACTAAATGTTGATTTTGTAAAGAATTGTCTGGTACTTTGTCAGTCTTAAAAAGGACAAAAGACAAAATGAGAAAGGATAAGGAAGAGGCACTGATATACCTCAAAACATTTTTGATCAGTGTACTATTTCTGTCACTTCGGGCCAGTATATGCATATATCATCATCATCATCATCATTTAATGTCCATCGCCCATGCTGTCGTGGGTTGGATAGTTTGTGAAGATCCAACAGGTCCGAGGACTGCATAATGCTCCAAATATCTGTTTTGGCATGGCTTCTGCAGCTGGATGCCCTGCCTGGTACCAACCACTTTACAGAGTGTTCTGAGTGCTTTCTTTCATAGAGCTCACCATGCAGCTTGAAAGTCTAGTATCTCCTTTGACTGAATGGGACTACTGTAGAAAAGAGAGGCTGGTGGCTTTATGCTATTGGATGAGGGGGTTAAAGTGTGGGAGAAGAGGCCAGAAGAGAACAGGTTTTTTACTGTGGGGTAACTAAATGGCTATTCACATTATAGAAGAATGGGTGGGTGTAACCGAGGTGAAGCTGGAAAGAGATAAAATAGTCAGGGTGGACCTTCTAGATACAAGAAGGTGGATAGAAGTGAGTAGAGATAGAAGAACAGGGAGTGTGGGTGAGCAGAGGTTGCAAGAGTGTATGAGGAGAGTGAGGGATGGTTAGAGATGGGGAATGGGTGAGGAGGTTGAATATAATGAATGAAAGAGGTTTTACACATTTTCTGACTGTCAAAGTCCACTTAGAAGATTTTAAGTCAACCTGAGTGTATTGTAGACAAAAAACTTGCCTAAGGTTCTGCAGTTGGATCTAGAACTACTTCGTTGTGAAATGAGCTTCTTAACCATAGATATGTTCTTTTATTAAATACTTTTATATGTTTCATTGCAGTATTTAATGATAGATTATTTGTGTCTTTCTTTTTTGTATACTTTTAGTGTGTATGTTTAAATCACCTCTTACTTATTTTCAACAGCCACCACGAGACCGCAACCTAACCCAACATTCAAATGCATTGCTAATGGAAGTTGTGGAATGTTTGGAGTCAATGCCTAATAGAGAAAGCACTGAGGTAACATATCTATAATTACCTACAATGCATCATTTCATTCATACACAAGCACACACACTGAGCTGTTTGTTCAGCAGATGCTTATTTCTCAAAGATAAATTTGATGGGATTTTTTTTTCTCCCTAGGTTTACTATTTTAACAGATAGGAGCATTATAATCTGTAACTTTAGAAAGCAAAGTTGAGCAGCTCAATAGAAATAACTTTTAGGCATATCCTAATCTTGAAAGTGCTCATTATTATAGAATATCAGAATATTGGAATACGTGAGAATAACAGAATATCTCCTTCACACACATATTTATACATATAGAGTTGAATTGTTATAATTTTAATTAATAGCTTCACAAATATTCATCTATTTATTAGATAGAAGTATATATATATATATATATATATATATATATATATATACATATATACGACGGGCTTCTTTCAGTTCCCATCTACCAAATCCACTGACAAGGCTTTGGTTGGCCTGAGGCTATAATAGAAGACACTTGCCCAAGGTGCCACACAGTGGGATTGAACCCAGAACCATGTGGTTGGGAAGCAAGCTACTTACCACACAGCCACTCCTACGCCTACATATATATACCTAGAAGCCCATTAGGTTAGAGCTTATCTCTCTAATCTCCCAAGCATTTAAATAACCGAAAGTACATGATTACTCTCTGATCAGAACAGCAGTCCATTACAGGGTTAATCCCAATCCCCTTCAGTTATTGCTGGTACTCATTTTCAGCTGAGTGGACTGAAGCATTGTGAAATGAAAAGCCTTGCTCAAGGACTCAAGACACTACCCAGTCTGAGCATCAAATCTATGACCTAACTGGCAGTTCATTAGTTGTGATCATGAGGGTACCAGTAGATATGATCAAGGTGGTGAGCTGGCAGAAACGTTAGCACGTCGGGCGAGATGCTTAGCGGTATTTCATCTGCCATTACTTGTGAGTTCAAATTCTGCCGAGGTCAACTTTGCCTTTCATTCTTTCGCGGTCGATAAATTAAGTACCAGTTATGCACTGGGGTCGATGTAATCGACTTAATTCGTTTGTCTGTCCTTGTTTGGCCCCTTGTGGGTAGTAAAGAAATAGATATGATCAACTGAACAGCCCGCTGGTGAAATTAATGTGCAAGTGGCATCACTCCACAGACATGCGTACCCCTTAATGCAGTTCTCAGGGAGATTCAGAATGGCACAGAATGCGACAAGGCCAACCCTTTGAAATTGAGGCACTATTCATTTTTGCCAGCTGAGTGAACTTAACAATCATGAACTTAGTACTCAATCCACTTAGCAACATGTTTTCAGTCCTCTGAGTAAGCTACAAGAAAAAAATAATTGCTATGTAACATATTAGTAACTCTGTTGTGTTAGTCGAGTTAATTATGTTACATATAATTAATTGCATAATTAATTACTCTGTACTGTCACTGTCCTACTACTCTACCTTGTACTGTTCTTTACTGTATCTCTTATTTCTTTTAATGTTCCGCATATTGATTGCTCTGCTATTCCAGGTGTCTGTGAAAGATTTCAGTCTTTCAAAAAGTGATCAACATGACATAATTAATGAGTCGTTTAGTCGGGTAAGACTTTCTCTCGCATAACGCTGCTGCTGCTGTTGCAACCACCACCACCGCCATCACCAGCAACCACCACCACCACACATTTCCACTGCCATCACCATCACCACCACAACCACCACCTTTAAATACACTCAGTATTAAAAAAAAGCAGGAAGAAATATTGAATAATTTAGTTCTAGAGGCACTATTTGCAAAGACAAGTTGGAGTGGTCTTGGCTGGAATGGCTTTGATCATAAGATTATAGCTGACCTGGGCTTACACAACTATAACAATTAATATATCCCCACCACCACCACCATGTAATAACCAACAACATCATTCATGTCTACATCTAATTCTAGAATGAGTTGAGGGAGCCCCTGTCTATCTAGTCACTCAAACTGCTAGAAATAGAAGCCAAATATAAAAATGTCAGTATAGTCACAGCTGCTAAAATCAACAGCCAAACTTTCACCTGATCATCCCTACTGTCTTAAAAAAGCATATGAAACAAATGGCACACTGGATAATGTAGTCCTTGATATACTGTATCAAACCAGTAAGGTAGGATATTCATGGCAGGGATGTTTTCAACCATAGATCTGCTTGATCAGGGCTGTTCTGGGATTAAATAACTACTAAAGCCCTCGTACACACAAACACAGCACATGAACACTTCAAGACGTCATACACTATATACCCTCCCATCGACACACTGTCATTTGTTTTGTTTTTTTACTACGTCTTATTGCTTTCTTCCTTTGAACAGGTCTATAACATCTAACTATAGGGCATTAACAGTCTCCTTGTTTTCTTTCCTCGCTTCCCCCAATTTAGCCTCCCCCTTTAGGCAAATTGTTTTCAATATTATTATTGCTGCTTTTTAATGTTTTTCATTTTGTTTAATTGTTTTGTTTTTGTTCTTTCTTTACCATTATGATTATTATTGTTGTTATTATTTTTATCATCATCATCATCATCCTCATCATCATCATTATCATCATCATTATTATTATTATTATTATTATTATTATTATTATTATTATTATTATTATTATTATTATTATTATTGTTATTATTATTATTATTATTATATTATTATTATTATTATTATTATTATTATTATTATTATTATTATTATTATTATTGCAGCAAGCTAGTAGAATCATTAGCTCATCTTTATGTTCTGAGTTCAAATTCTGCTACAGTTGACTTTACCTTTCATCTTTTCAAGTTCAATAAAATAAACACCAGTTGAATCTTGAAGTTGCTGTAATCAATTGCCCCCACCCCCACCCCTGAACTTGTTAGCCTTGTACCAAAAATTGAAACCATTATTATTATTCCTTTTTTGTTGGAACTCCTGAAGTCTTGCATGCATAGCAGGCTTGCTACCTGCAGCCTACAGTACCGTGCTATCTGTTCTTTTCAGCTATCTGATTATTCTGGCCATGCCAAGGAGATAAACCTTTTGTAACAGTTCTACTGGGCACTCTATTCCAATTTCCTTGATATTCCTCTTGATGCCTTCTGATACTGTTCCCAAGGACCCAACAATAATTGGCACTATATTCACCTTCATTTTCTATAGCCGGGATATTTCGTACTTAAGAGGGTTGTATCTATCTATTTTCTCACCTTCCTTGTTGACTATTTGTGGGTCGAAGTGGCATGCAACATCAACTATATAGCATGTGTGGTGCATCTTGTCGACCACCACTAGGTCTGGTCTGTTATGCTCTAGTATCTGACCTGTTTAGATTGGGAAATCCCAGAAGATTTTGCTTGTCTCTGACTCCGCCATTCTCTGTGGTTTGTGCTCATACCACATCTAGCTCCTACTTTTTACACAGTTTCCAATGTAGCTCTTTTGCTACCTGATCATGTTGCCACAACTTGTAGTTGTTATGAGCAAGTCTAGGGCATTTGTTTGTGATATGGGCAATGGTTTCATCCACCTTATTACAGATGTGGCACAGCATTATTATTATTATTATCATTATGAAGGCGGTGAGTTGACAGAATCATTAACACACTGGGTGAAATGCTTAGCAGTATTTTGTTGGCAGCTGCATTCTGAGTTCAAGTTCCACTGAGATTGACTTTACCTTTCATCCTTTCAGGTTGATAAATTAAGTACCAGTTATGTACTGGGGTCAATGTAATCAACTAGTCCCCTCCCCCAAATTTGAGACCTTCTGCTTCTAGTAGAAAGGATTATTATTATTATTATTATTATTATTATTATTATTATTATTATTATTTATTTATTTATTTATTTATTTATTTATCATTATTTATTTTTATTATTATTCACTATAAATATTATTATTAATAATAATAATAATAATATATATATTATTATAATACCAGTTGAGCACTGGGGTCAATGTAATTACCTAGCCCCACCACTCCAAATTTCAGGCCTAGTACCTATAATAAAAAGGATTATTATAATTAGTGGGGTATTGGTTTTGCAGAATCCTTAGTATGTCAGACAAAGTGCTTAGCCACATTTCTTCCAGCTCTTTTAATTCTGATTAATTATTTATTTCGTTATTCAATCATAATATACTATACAAAGTTCTTACTCCTTCTTCAGCACCAGACTCAGACAAAATGCTTAGAAGCATTTCTTCTGGGTCTTTACTTTATGAATTCAACAAGGTTATCTTTGCCTTTCATATTTTTGGTATTGATAAAAGAAGTTTCAGTTGAGCACTAGGGTTGGTGTATTCAACTTACCCCTATCCCCCGAAATTGCTGGCCTTGTGGCAAAATTTGAAACCATTATCATTAATAGTAGTAGTATTATTAGAGTGTTGATTTGGCTGGATCATTTGAATATAGAACAAAATTGCTTAGCAGTATTTCTTTCGGCACTTCCCATTCTGAGTTCAAATTCCACTGAGGTCAACATTGCTTTTCATCCTTTTAGGATTGGTAAAATATGTACCAGTCAAATACTGGGGTCAATGTAATCGACTTCTCCCTTCTCCTCAAAAACTACTGGCCCTGTGCCAAAATTTGAAACCATTGCCTTTCATCTTCTTAGGGTCAGTAATAAGTATCAGTGAAACACTGGTGTTGATGAAATCAACTAGTCCCCTCCCCAAAAATTTCAGGCCTTTTGCCTTTAGTAGAAAAGATTACTATTATTATTATTATTATTATTATTATTATTACTATTACAGGCATATCCCCCATATTATGAAAGTATTGCAATCGAGAAAATTTTACTGTAATATGGAGCCTTGTAATGCAAATTATAGTTTCCTGTTTACTTCCTATTATTTCTTTTTTTTTTTTAGCCCCAGGTCAGCTCTGTTATACCGTTCCCACCCCTCTTTTTTTTCTCTGACAAAGTATATATAGAGCTCCATTATTGAGTGTGTCCTTTTTTTTAAAAAACAAAAGATGATAGCATTTGATCTGAAGGATATTTGGTTACTCTCTCTAGCAGTTTCCATAACCATGCAAAGGCTTCCATCAAAAGATGGTAGATTGGTGCACAAAATGCCTTGTGATATTTAATTATTTCCTTTTAACATTTCTTAGTTCAAATGCTGCCAATGTTATCCTTTTATCTTCTATCCTTCTGTGGTTTAGGGGTGCAGATGGAAGTTTCACCAAAAATGTGTCAGTCAAGTATTTGGATATGCATCTTGCAGAACATACATAACAGTGTTCATGGATAACAAGGACGATGTGTATGGTTAAACAAGGGAATTTATCCATATACATGGTTGTGTCATTAAGAAGTTCACTTAAAGTGGCGAGCTGGCAGAAATGTTAGCACACCAGGCGAAATGCTTAGCGGTATTTTGTCTGCTGTTATGTTCTGAGTTCAAATTCCGCCGAGGTCAACTTTGCCTTTCATCCTTTCGGGATCAATAAATTAAGTACCGGTTATGCACTGGGGTCAATGTAATCAACTTAATCCTTTTGTCTGTCCCCTCTATGTTTAGCTCCTTGTGGGCAATAAAGAAATAAGAAGTTCACTTTTCAATCACAAAGGATTTGGGTTCAGTCCCACTGTGAAAATGTCTTCTACTATAGCCCTGTGTTGATTAAAGCCTTGCAAGTGAAATTGGAAGGCAGAAACTGAAAAGAAGCCTGTTGTGTGTGTGTGTGTGTGTCTGTGCACTTGTGTGCATGTGTGTGCAAAAATGTGTGCACTTGTGTGTTTGTGTGCATATGTGCACAAGCATGTGTACACTTGTGTGTGTGTGTGCACTTGTGTTCTCAAGCATTTATGTGCACTTTTGTGCATGTGTGTGCACTTTTGTGCATGTGTGCTCGTGTGCATGTGTGCACAAGTATATGTGTGCACTTGTGTGTGTATTTTCAGTCTATGTTTCTTGACATTGCAAGCTAATTGTAAACAAACATTACCATCGTACAAGCTGTGCTGTTTGTTTACAATCTGTTTGGAAAATGTGTCCATACTAGGGGAAAATATTATCCTACCTGGGAAAAATTGAGGACTGACAACAGAAGAGCATCTGACCATAAAATATCTGCTTCAGTGAAGTGCATCTGATCCCTACAAGCAATGAAAAGAAGTCACTTGCCTGTACACTCCAACTTCTAATCAACAGATGTGTTTCCTCACTCTAGTTTTTCCACCTCTATTACATTAAGCTTTGCTCCTTGGAGCTGGCTGGCATGTTTCATACCACTTCTACTCAAGCTTAGTCTTGATTCAGTCATCTCTCCTCTACTTATCCTCCATTCTGTGTCAACTCAATTATCCTGGATTGGTATTTTATTTTTCAACTCCAAAATGATGAAAACACAAAGTTGACTTCACTAGGATTTGAACTCAGAGCGCAAAGGGCTGGAACAAATACTGCAAGGTAGTTTACTCAGTGCTTTAATGACTCTGCCAAATCACCACATTAAACTGAACTGGCATAAAGCTTCCTCCCTCAATACTACTCCTGCTCCCAGTCAAAGAGTCTTTGCCTTGCAAATTATTTGGTGAGCCAGCTGGTGCTGGCTCTGTGTAAAAAGCACCTAATATATTATGTAAAGTGATTGGCATTAGGAAGGGCATCCAGCAATAGAAACCATGCCAGAACAGGCAATAAATCTTGGTGCAGTCTTCTGACTTGCCATGTCAAACCATCCAACCTATGCCAACATGAAAAATAGATATTAAATGATGATTATAATGAAAGTACTGAAGTTGATTTAATATTCCTATGACGCATCTCTTTTACTTGTTTCAGTCATGTGACTGTGGCCATGATGGAGCACCACCTTTAGTCGAGCAAATTGACCCCAGGACTTATTCTTTGTAAGCCCAGTACTTATTCTATCGGTCTCTTTCGCCGAACTGCTAAGTTACGGGGACGTAAACACACCAGCATCGATTGTCAAGCGATGTGGGGGGGGGACAAACATATACACACACACACACATATACATATACACGATGGGCTTCTTTCAGTTTCCGTCTATCAAATCCACTCGCAAGGCTTTGGTCGGGCCCAAGGCTATAGTAGAAGACACTTGGCCAAGGAACCACGCAGTGGGACTGAACCCAGAACCATGTGGTTGGTAAGCAAGCTACTTACCACACAGCCACTCCTACGATAGAATTATAATAGATCACGTTCTTGCGGTGTAGGTACCAGATCCTATAATAATATTTAATTGTAGTCTGATGTACCTGTCCTATCCAGGAAATTTATCTCTCATTTGATTACACTCTATACGAACCAGAACTAATAAAGATCTCAGGAGTGAGCAATCCTTTTCTTTCAGCTTGCATGTCTATTTCCTTTTCATCCCTACTTACCATTTTGTTTGCTGCAAAAGTAAAGGTTTTTCTTTTATTTTTAGTTTAGTTTTTTTTTTTTCATCAGCTCTAACAACTCAGATAGAAGGAATTCTATGTGGTTTCTCAATATGCTCTCCACACCAGCCATAATCTCTTTGTATTCACTTTATACCATCTTAAATAAAGAAGGGCACATTTAACAGGATGTTCCCTGCTGAAATGCCTCTGATCATATGGCTCTTTAATCATGGTTAACCTTTGTCTAAACAACAACAACAGGTCTTTTAGGATATGGAAAATTTCAAGAAGCACAGATTTCTATATTGTGTTGGTGTTTCAATGCATTAGTTACTGTTATTGTTCTTGTTGTTTAATCCGAGGTCATTGATTAAGCCATATGTGTATGTATATATTAGGTTGTCAAGAAAGTTCTTGTGGTTCTTAACCTTTAAATTCAGATGGACATATCTCGGCTCAAACAAAACTTTATTAATCGAAATAAACACCCTCAGAATCAACACACTTTTGCCAACGCAAAACAAGTTTATTTATGCTAGTAGCATAAAAATCCTGCGTTCTGGTGGTGAGGAAGTTGTTGAAGGCGTGTTTGGCGTCGGCTTGGTTTTGAAGCATTTCTCACGCAGGAAGTTGTCGAGATGCTTGAAAAAGTGGTAGTCGGTAGGCAAGAGGTCTGGTGAGTATGGCAGGTGAGGCAGAGTTTCGTAGCCCAATTCGTTCAACTTCTGCAGGGTCAGTTGTGCCACATGCCGCCGAGCGTTTTTGTGGAGAAGAATTGGTCCGTTTCTATTGACCAATGCTGGCTGTTGTTATCAAAGTTTCTTATGCATTTCATCCATTTGCTGACAGTACTTCTCTGCCGTAATGGTTTCACCTGGATCCAAAAAGCTGTGATGGATGACACTGGCCGCAGACCACCAAACAGTCACCATGACCTTCCTTTGGTGCAACTTTGGCTAGCTGAACATTGCCAGTTGTCGTAAAGAATCCACTTTTCATCGCAAGTCACAATCCGGTCGAGAAACAGCAAAACAGCATTTTTTTTTGGTTGTTGTTCAATTTGTGCGGCACCCATTTCTCAAGTATTTTTGTTTTTCTAATCTCTTTCAAGTGGTTTGAAATTGTTGCATATGTTACGTCTAATTCAGAAGCAAGCTCTCAAACAGTTGTGCATGGATTGGCTTCGACTAAGGCTCTTAGTTGAACGTTGTCAACATCCGATGGCTGACCACTACACTTATCATCTTCAAGACTCTCATCACCGCTGTACATTCATTAGTGGTTCCTGAGCCAAATGCATCGTTGATATCATGAGCTGTTTCAGCAGCTTTGCGGCCTAGCTTGAACTGGAATAAGAAAATTGTGCAAATTTGCTTTTTGTCCATGATGTATTCAACGTTCTGGAAAAAAATGGCCTAATTATTCAAAAAGACAAAAGAGTAACACAATTAGATAGAGCGAAAAACAGGCTTTCAAATGATATATAAAGTCAAAGTAACGATAATTAATTTGAAAATACATCATTTAAAACCAAAATTAAAAATTCCACAAGAACTTTCTTGACAGCCTACTATATATAAAATCCAAGCTCTGTCCATGTGAACCATATCTGCATTTTCACATTAATCAAATGAGATATACAGAGCATTTGAAATTTCTGGTGAATTCTATTTGCAGAGTAATTGCATTATATATACAGGGTGACCCAGAAGTCATGCACCATTCTGGTTTTCATTTAAAATAATTATAGCATTTTATTTTATTATATTTTCTTCGGCATGTTTTATTGAGGGTGCTCAATTTGAGCATTTGTTACGATTAATTTCAATAAAGGGCTTTTGAAATCAATATGGGTGTATTCTTTTAAAAGACCATGGTGGCGCGCAACGTCTGGAAAACCCTGTATATATCAAAACTGCTGTTTTGATGTATACATATATTTGTTCTTATGCAGCTTATCTAGGGCAACATTAATTATTCAAGTATTAATTTTAGGGAGATTTTATTGCTATTTCTAGCAGATTGAGTAACCACAGAAGTTTCTTTGTTGGTTCAGATCCAGTGTTATTGCTATTGTTGTTTAACCCCAGGTAGCCCTGATGAAAAACCTTCCAATAATGATAATCCTATCTTGGTTATGTTTTCTCACACAGTTTATTGAAGACTTCATCAATGATTTGAGGGAGACTCAACCTTTTATTTTTAGCAGCTCCACTCACCGTGTAGAGCTTCTCTTGGATCAAATGCATGTTTAGCCCCAAATCAATTCCTACTGAGCTGACCTAAATCTCAAAACCATCCTAGCAATAACCATCCTGTTTTGCTTGTTTGTTTTTTCTCTAGGCACAGCATATCTAGAACTACATGATTCTGTGTGTTCTTTACATACTTTTAAGATAGTAGGATATGATTTGAAGATTTGGCTGCTCTTTTAGCAGATCAATCAGCTATGTAGAGAGTGAATCATCAGTTCAGGGCTTTATTTATTGTCGTAGAGATACCAGCCAAATCTCCCTCAAATCATGTGAAGTCTAGTTTTGGAAAAATTCACTGGAAGCGGTCAGCAGCCTTGCACAGAGTTTGGTTATTGGTATTGCAGTGGCTCTGCTGCTTATGTTTTTAACATTTGTTCAGGTCAATTGGAAATGTTATTGATTATATAATGTATACTAGTTTATATAATGTATACCTATCATACAACAGGTAATTTTGAAACTATATTTTTATCACCATAGGCAATATCAGAAAATATGGTATACATACAATATTTACAAGTATAATTTAACTTTTATGAAGTTTCTTGGTGCTTAAACAAAATGATGAAATGAATACTAATTTCCAAAAGAAAAAATATGCATTACCTTCAAATTAAATAAAATTAATCTCTCATTTGTAATTTTGCAATAAATGTTATTTTGCTTAAATTTTATCAAAATATTCACAAGCTACTCATAAAAAAATCTATCTCTTCAAAGTTTCATAAAAAAAAAATGTATTTTTTTGGAAGTTATAAATACTCGTTCTGTACTTCTTATGCTAACACTCTTTGTACTTCTCTTTGAATCTCGCCTCCTTCCCCCTCCTCTCTCGATATGAGGTAAAGTGAGACTGGAGAAATCAACCACCAACATTTATATCGACTGTTATTAAGTAGAGTTAGTATTGTAGTTATAGTACAGCAGTTCTTAAGTTTGAATGGTTGTGCTCCATCGGTGGTGGGACATTGTGAAGTCACAAGACGGAGGTAAATGCCAATGAGTAGCTATGGAGGATGCTGGATGTACAGAGGTGGAGTCATAATTCTGGGTTTCTTTTAAAAAAATATTTAAACCACATACATTACTTATATCTCAAATACAAATACACTTCCCTGAATACTGCCCTCCCCCAATATTTGTTGGGATTAGAATATAAGTAGGACATTATGTTACCAATGAGTTGCAATTTGACTGATGATGTGCCAAGGTCCCACCTAATTTCATTACATACATGTCCTTCTCTTCTTTAATAATTCTCATATGTCTTATATTGGAGGGTGCTACTCCATAAAAATATATAAAAAGAGGCACATACTACATGGGACAGTATAAGAAATATGGATTATAAACCACTGCACATAAGAAAATGTATTTATTGGCATAACTGTTTCATTACCATTGCAGGCTGAATAGACTAAACCTTTGAAATGATAATCATATATAGACACACAAACATACAATACTGAATCTCTCTCTCTCTCTCTCTTTCCCTCCCCTCCTCTCTCTCTCTTCTGTTTGATTAAAATAATCTGGTGATTTTTCTGTTTTGTTTTGCAAACTCTGCAAAGGAAGCATTTGTAAAACATCATTCGTTGAAAGGGGGTGCAGAGCTACAAAAGAACATGGAAGCATTGTTCGTGTATGATAACAACACATTTGGATATTTGTGGGTCGATGGACATGTACAGGGTGCAGCCAAAAAAACCATCTCCCCTTCTCCATTATTGATAAATGTTTCAACTGCAAATAGATGGTATGCATCAATCCAGACCACAGTGGTCAATGTAAAAAAGAAAAAAGAGAAACAGTAAAGCCTTAGGTGAGATGGCAGAAACGTTAGTACACTGGGCAAAATGCTTAGCAGTATTTCGTCTGCTGCTACGCTCTGAGTTCAAATTCCGCCGAGGTCAACTTTGCCTTTCATCCTTTCGGGGTCGATTGAATAAGTACCAGTTACGCACTGGGGTCGATATAATCGACTTAATCCATTTGTCTGTCCTTGTTTGTCCTCTCTGTGGGTAGTCCCTTGTGTGTAGTAAAGAAATAAGAAATAGTAAAACCTTAGTTACATGAAGACACCATTACCATCTGCCCACTTTCCTTACTTCACTAACAGCAGGATGCTGTAGAGAAAGCTAGGGAAGGTTTTTTTTCTGCCAAGCCCTATATTTGTAATGGCTTCATGTATATATCGATGAACTGTGGTAATAATCTTTATTTTTCCTGTCTCTAAATCATGTGGTTGATCTGTGGGTACCTCAAACAAAAGACCATATAATGGTGTGTTTTAACTTTGGGATGACATCTGATTTGATTTAACTGTCTTTACTTCTAATCTTCAGCGGTTTTCCGAGGAAAGTAACCTGGATAAAGTGCGTTTTGAAGAATGTGCCCACTATCTGGAGATCTACGGGACATATACTAATGTGGTGGACTTTTACCGAAGAAATGGTCACTGGTTCCGAGCTATCCAATTCATTCTTGACCATGTAAGTTCCTCTCATTAACTTCTAAAAATTACAGTTGATACCAAGTTTTAATTGGTCGAAATGATTTGATTTGATTTGAAGTGATTGACTTTTTCTTTTCCTGTTGATGTTTTGAAATAAGAAGGATGTTAATAAAAAATATTTTATAAATCATAGCCTTTGCCAATAATTTTGTTTTAAAAAAAATTACATGAAATGATATCAAAAGATGTGTTTGTCTGTATGTGTAAGATATCTGTTTCATTACTCTAGCAGGATTGGGTAGACCAAATCCTTGTTATGGTAATCAGATATAAACAAACACAATGCATATGTGATACAAACACACATACACAGACACGCACGCACACACTACCACCAAACTCAGAAACAAAGAAACAATAAATAGATGCTACAACACATTGCTCAGTGTTGTTTTGTATTATTTTCTGTTGCAGCAAAGTAGTCCGGAGGTGTTTGAAGAAAGTTTGCTGATTCCTGCCCTGAAGTCTGGCAACCTGCGTACCTTGCTTGACAAGATGCTCGTCATAGACACATCCCTGGAGAAATGGAATGTTTATTTTACCAGTGCCTGTCGCTATCTTCTGAACCATAAGCTATATCATGTCCTTTATGAAGTTCAGCTTTTCATGAAGGTTTGTATATAATATATATATAATACACACACACAAATCATCCCCATCATCATTTAATGTCTGTTTTCCCATACTGACATGGGTTAGACAGTTTTACAGGCTCACTGCCTTCTGTCCTGGCAGTCATCACCTACTCTCTCCCACCTTCCCTCCATCTGATGTATCATCATCTACCTCTCCACCCATGTCCAACATTCACTCCTTATCCAATCTCTACATTCATCACCTTTTCCCTACCTTCCCTCCATATATTTATCATCAACCACTCCTCACCTCTTATCTATTCTCCATTTTTAGCCATCATTCACTCTCCCCATACATTCTTACAATCTTTACCCACACCCATTCTGTATTCTTCTGTCCCCAATTATTGAAAATATCTTGAGGGTCCACCCTGACACATCATCACCATTATTTTATCTCTCTCTCTTTCTGGTTCCTCCCTGGCTATTCCCACCCACTCTTCTGTAGTGTGATTAGCCTTGTTGTTCCTCTACAGCAAGAAACCTATTTGGTTCTGACTCTTTCTTTCTTACTTAAACTTCTCATCTCCTAGCATGAAACCATCTTTCTCTTCTGTATCCCCGTTTAGTTGAAGAGATGTTGATGTTTCACTTATTATATAAGTGGTACCTATAATGACATTTTGATCAGTCACTCTGCAGTTTCCAAGAATGGTGGAGTATAAAAATTTCTTACCTAGTAACAAAGATTATCCAGTCTTAAAATTCTACCTCAGATAACTCCTTGTCTAACCATATTGGCAAGGAAAAGTAGGTACTATGTAAAGTGGTTGGCATTAGGAAGGGCATTCAACTGTAAAAACCATTCTAAAATAGTGGTCTTGGTGCTGTCCTCTGGTTTGCCAGCTCCTGTGAAACCATCCAACCCATGCCAGCATGGAAGACAGACATTAAATGATGATATATATATATATATATATATATATATGAAAATGTATAAACAAACAACTTAACATATACTGAATGTAAAAATAAACAGAAGTCAAACAGAAAGTCCATAATTCTTCATCAACCAATGGTACTCTTCAGTTTCACACCTTTAACTATAAGACTGAATGCTTCCCAATCGGCAGTGCCCACAAAAGAAAGTTTTCTTGCATAGAGTTAGGGACAAGAGCTAACAAAATGAAACAAAAAAAAGCAAAATGACATAAAGTGTGATTTAGGACAGTGGATTGTATATCTCACTAAAGCAAGACACCTATGTTTGTCCTTCTATCATACTTTAACCCTGCAACAGCTGACATAAAGCCACCTTCCATCCCACCTGTCAAATACTTAACCAAGGCGGCTTTCTTTTCCTTTTCTTGTCTTCATTGTCCTCTAAGTTACCTGACAACTTCAGTGACATAAAAAAACACCCAGTCCATATGGCAGAGTGATTGGCATTAGGAAGGGCATTTAACCATAGAAACCATGCCAAAGCTGACATCAGAGCACATCAAGATCTGGTAGGGCTCACCAAGTTTTGTCAAGCCATCCAACCCATGCCAGCATGGAAAACAAGCGTTAATTGATTATGAAAATGATGATATAAATATATATATATAGATGTATGACTTTATTTTATTTTTGCAGGATTTCATTCGAGCTTCAATGACATGTACTCGATACTTCTACTTAGGATCTGGACAGAGTTATGGAGACTTGGCTTCAGGTATAAATTGCCTCTATGAAGCTGAGAAGCACCTGCACTCTTATCTTGAACCGTCCCAATGGGGAAATGTGCCAAAACCACATTTCTTGGCCAGTCTATCCCCTGGTGCTACACCACAAAAGAGTTCATCATTGATGTCCACTGAGATGGAAGAGACGGCTGTTCGACTGATCAAAGTACCGTCCGAAGTGCAAAAGTAAGTGACCATCACTCCAGATCCTTTTCCATGATCAATATTTTGCCATATGATGAGTAACATTCTGGTTTATAAAATAACTAACAGTATCGCCCGGTGTTGCTTGGGTTTGTTTCGACCCTTTAGAATTGGAATTTTTGAAAAGTAAAAATTTTGCATTATGTAGCTTGTTATTCTCTTTAAGTGAACATTTTTCTGGTTGAAATACACTGAAAAAATGGTGACACAGCAGTCAAATAAATCGTAAAAAATAAGGATTTTCATGGAAAAAAAGCACCTTTTTGATTTTAACATGGTCCAATTTGAATTTTTTCTTCTACGGAATGAAGAGCAAGCCATCTACCATACTCTCAATTTTGGTCGACTTGTGCTGCAGGGTCTCGGAGGAGATAGTGTTAGTTGAAGGCTACCAAACCTGCCACACACAGACAACTTCAGCTTTATATATATAGATATTAGGAATGCAGAAGGTTTTAATAAAGCAAGTAACTTCATTATTAAATTGATGTTTGGATTATATTAATTGAAAGTTTCTTTCATGAAATTTTGTGAGCAACATTGAATTTAAACAAAATACTTTAATCCTTTTACTGCTAAATCAGATACATTCAATCAAGATTCCATTACACAGATGTTAGTTTTTTTTAAGAAGTTTTCTTCCCAACTACATGGATTTGGGTTCAGTCCCACTGGGTGGCAGTTTGGGCTTGCGTCTTCTACCATAGCCCTTGGCTGATCAAACCTAGTGAATGGATTTGGTAGATGGAAACTGAAAGAAGCCCATCATATATGGGTGTTAGTATCTGTTTTGACATCATGTGAGGTTGTAAACGAGTGTCACCACCATACAAGCATTGTCCATCATCCCTAATCTTCTGGGAAAATATGTCAGGCCATGGGAAAGGATTACCTTACTTGGAAATATGTAAGGATTGGTGATGGGAAGGGCATCCAACCTTAAAAATCCTGTCTCAACAAATTCCATCTGCCCCATGCAAGCATGAAAAAGTGCTGTTAAAACGATGATGATCTTAAAACAAAAGCTACTTGTGCCACTGAAAGTAATGTTGGGTCGCCAACAAAAGTCCATGTTTTCATGGGGCTTGCCAAGAATATATCCATCTGGCTAAGCCCCTCCCTCTTTTGGCCTAATAATTGCTGATGGAAATAAGAAATGGTGTTTGGTAAATTTATATAGATCTCAACTATGAAGTGAATCTACATCACAGATTGGATTCTTAGAAGTTTACCACACACACACAGACACACACATACACACACACACATACACACACATACACACACACACACACACACACACATACACACACACACACATATACACAAGATAAGCTTCAGCACAGTTTCTTATTTCTTTATTGCCCACAAGGAGCTAAACATAGAGGGAACAAACAAGGACAAACAAGGGGATTAAGTCGATTACATTACCTCCAGTACGTAACTGGTACTTAATTTATCGATCCCGAAAAGATGAAAAGCAAAGTCGACCTAAGTGGAATTTGAACTCAGAACGTAACGGCAGATGAAATACCGCTAACGTTTCTGCCAGCTCGCCACCTTCAACACAGTTTCCGTCTATCAAATCTACTCACAAGGCATTGTTCAATACAGGGCTCTAGTAGAAGACACTTGCCCAAGGTGCAGCACAAAGGGACTGAACCTGAGACCACATGGTTGCAATGCGAATTTCTTCACTACACGGCCTTACCTGTGCCTATGCTATATCTGCACCTAAATATTTTTTTTAAACCTATTATAATTTTTTTATTTTTGTCTTTCTTTCATTGCAGGCAAATTCTTCGAATCAGATTGCAAATTGAAGTGACCAAGTTCTTGGAAGCCTGTCTGAACAAAGCTGATAATTCTGCTGCCAATGTTGCTGCCAGCTACTTGGCATCCCACAAATATGGGGCACCAACACTTTTTGGAAATGCTCAGATCCGCATGGACTTGGTCACAATGGTAAGGCAACAGAAACAAAAATCTTTTCTTCATTTGTTTCAGATTTGGTTTTTCACTCCAAATTTTATTTTGCCAGAATAGCTTATAAAATTTGGGTGTGTGTATGTGTGTGTCTTCTTCAATTTTTTGACCACTTAGATTCTAGGAAATGTTATGATATGCAAATTTTTTCACCATCATCATCATCGTTTAACGTCCGTTTTCCATGCTAGCATGGGTTGGATGGTTCGACCAAGGTCTGGGAAGCCAGGAGGCTGCACCAGGCTCCAGTCTGATCTGGCAGTGTTTCTACAGCTGGATGCCCTTCCTAACGCCAACCACTCTGTGAGTGTAGTGGGTGCTTTTTACGTGCCACTAGCACAGGTGCCAGGGGAGGCTGGCAGCGACCACGATCAGATGGTGCTTTTTACATGCCACCGGCACAGAAGCCAGTGAAAGCACCACTGGCATCGGCCACGTTCAGATCACTGAGACAAAAAAGAAAATAAATAAAATAAACCACGTATCCACTGAATTTATTTCATGCAGATATGAAAATACTGAGAAACTTGTGTCATTCATTATAAATTGAGGTACAGCTGTGTTGTTACATGTGAAGTCTGCTTTGAAACCCTATGATTTTTGGGTTCAGTCCTACTGCAAGGAATTGTGGATGAATTTGATAGGTGGAAACCATACAAAGCCTTTGTTTGTGTGTGTGTCTGTCTATCTGTCTATCATGTGATCAACTAGACTATCAGATGCTGTTATACATTGCTAGGCTTCTTTAAAACATGTTGGTAATTAATGAAGCTATCCTCCCAGATGTTTACAGCCACAAATTATCAATCATCTGGACTGTCTTGATCATTCATTAGCTGATTTTCTGTTACATCCCACCCCTCCCATCACTTACACATAATTAATGGTTAGCCAACAAAGGTTAGGAAGCATTTATGTGGTTACTTGACTCGCGAGAAAAGAAATGACCAAATCTTCCTCAAATAACACCCTATGACTTCTTAAAAGAAAGACATACTCTTTTACTCTTTTCAGTCACTTGACTGTGGCCATGTTGGAGCACCACCTTTAGTTGAGCAAATCGACTCCAAGACTCGTTCTTTATAAGCCTAGTACTTATTCTATCAGTCTCTTTTGCTGAACCGCTAAGTTATGGGGACATAAACATGCCAGCATTGGTTGTCAAGCGATGTTGGGGAGACAAGCACGGACACACAAACAAACACACACACACATATATATATATGCATATACATATATTCGATGGGCTTCTTTCAGTTTCCGTCTACCAAATCCACTCACAAGGCTTTGGTCGGCCCGAGGCTATAGTAGAAGACACTTGCCCAAGGTGCCACGCAGTGGGACTGAACCTGGAACCATGTGGTTGGTAAGCAAGCTACTTACCACACAGCCACTCCTGCGTCAATTGAATAATGTAGTACTAGGTACACTGTCCAAAAAAATTTTTTTTAATAAAAAATTGTTTATAACTGGTATGATTATAGAACTGGTGGTTATAGAACTAGCAGAATTGTTAGCATGCTGGGCAAAAGGCTTAGCAGTGTTTCGTCTGTTGATACATTCCGAGTTCAAATTCTACCAAGGTCAATTTTTGCCTCTCATCCTTTATGTCTGTCTGTGTCATCCCTCAGGATGTTCCAAGACTATTTCCACATGTTTTCCCCACTCATCTCAATTTTCCATAATGGTCCTCAGCACCTGTACCTCTTCCATACCAGTATCCACCCCACAAGTTATCAATATGGGTCATCTTCCTCCTTCCTCTCCTGGTTCTTCTTTCTGTTGGCTGCAAGAGCACAACCTTGTTAGCAATTTCATCGGTATGTCTGATGCAGCATCCAGTAAGCTTCATCCTTCTATGCTGTATCTTCAATGTTACTTTTGGTAATCCCTGGTATAAGTTAGCATTTATTGTATGACTCTTCCAGGAGACATTAAGTACCATTCTAAGCATCCTCATATAACAACCATCCAACTGCTTCTTCCATGCTTTAGTGAGCATCCATGTTTCATCCCTGTATAGAAGAACAGACTCCACTGTTGCCATAAACAACATCACTTTCAATTTCCTTGCTCACTTTGAACTCCATACCTTTCTCAATTTCTGGATCGATAAAATAAATACCAGTTGAGTACTGAGGTTGATGTAATCAACTTAAACCTCCCTCAAAATTGCTGGCTTTGTGCCAAAATTTGAAACCAATATTAAAACATTTTATTTTGAATTTTAATTCTTCATTAGAATTTAGTTTAACCCTTTAGTATTTAAACCGGCCATATCCGGCCAAAATATTTAATCTGTTTTATGTTCAAACTGACCAGATCCAGGCTCTCACACCTACCCTACAATGTTATTCTACATTAAGTAATTACACCATCAAGATCTTGAAGATATGAGATAATGCATGATTAATTCAAATCAATGGGAATCAATAAGCATTATGTTTGATAGAAAAATCTGAACACTAAAGGGTTAAAGTTAAAATATCCAGTAAATTTGTTTTTCTCTGAACTCTGTGTTGTTGTTAAATGGTTTTTACCAATATCTTAAACTTTTTTGATCTTTTTTCCACCAGATATTGCTGAGCTGTGATGGTTCAGAGGAAGACCGAAAAGAAGGTTATGACATAGTATTGAGAATAATCAAGGTTTGTGTACTTCTTTTTTGCAAGTGTCATCATCAGTGTCAACATCATCATTGTCATCATTAAAAAAAAAAAGTCACCCTTTTCAAGCCTAGCCTAGCCCGGCCCATGGGCCCGGTTTCTGTGGCGTATGTGTTTCCCCCAACTGGACGGGACGCCAGTCTATCGCAGTGTTACTCAAGAAACAGGAAGAGAGAGTGAGAGAAAGTTGTGGTGAAAGAGTACAACAGGGGTCACCACCACCCCCTGCCGGAGCCTCGTGGAGCTTTTAGGTGTTATCGCTCAATAAACACACACAATGCCTGGCCTGGGAATCGAAACTGTGATCCTCCGAACGCGAGTCCACTGCCCTAACAACTAGGCCATTGCGCTTCCACCATTGTCATCATTATTTAACGTTTATGTTCCAAGTGCTCATGCAGTGACATGTAGAAGTGCCCATGCAGTAGCATCACATAAAAGCACTCATGCAGTACTACGTAAAAGCGCCCATGCAATGCCATGTAAATGTGCCTGTGTGGTGCTACATAAAACCACCCAGCACACTCTATCAGATGGTTGGCATTAGGAAGGGCATCCAGCCATAGAAACCTTGGCAAATCAGACTGGAGTCTGGTGCAGCTCCCCCAGCTTGCCAGCTCTCGTCACACCATCCAATCCATGCTAGCATGGACAATGGACGTTAAATGGTGATGATGATGATGATGATGTTCCAAGCTGGCATGGGTTGGATGGTTTGAGACAGGATTCGTTAAGTCCAGAAACTGCCTCATGTTCCATTGTCTACTTTGGCATGGTTTCTACAGCTGGATGCTTTTCCTGATGCCAACATGCCCTCCTTGCCACCTGTGTGCATGTGAATGTGTTTGTGTGTTGTTGTTGTTCTTTAGCACCTGGTCAGCCCCAACTGAGCAAATTCATGAACAAAGGCGGTGCTCTAACATGGTCACAGTCAAATGACTGAAACAAGTAAAAGAATAGGTTTTTCACCTATAGTCATTTTGTACTTTTATTTGTTTGTATTTTGCTTATTCTCCATGGTCTTTTACTTATCTTACTTTTTTTCTCTTTTTTAAGTTATTTTCCTCACTTTTCTTTCTCTTCTTATTTTCTACAGGAATACAGGTTGGACAAGAAGACAACCTTCTGCCATGTCGGTCGAGGCCTAGTCAAGCTTCATCGCTACAATGACATCAAGTTCTTAGTCAACTGGATCGCTGCCAATAAACTAGGAGACAGCAGGATGTGTGATGCTGTCATTGATGCTTGCTTGATAGGCATTGCAGACAAGAGGCACACGTTTACTGAGGTAATAAGGATTTTTATTTATACTAAGTACAAGGTAAATTTTTTGTTGGGAAGAAAGCATTGTCATTCAGATATGACTAAATATATTGATTGATTTGTGGAGGTGCAATGGCCCAGTGGTTAGGGCAGTGGATCGCAGTTTCAATTCCCAGACTGGGCGTTGTGAGTATTTACTGAGCGAAAACAACCTAAAGTTCCATTAGGCTCTGGCAGGGGGGGGTGGCGATCTCTACTGTACTCTTTTGCCACAACTTTCTCTCACTCTTTCTTCTGTTGGCCTGCTTGCTTAGCCAGCGGGGTGGCGTCATTTGAAGGCTAAAACAATGCGAAGCGCTTTGTGACCAGCGACGTGTAGCAACATCTGATAGCCTGGTTGATCACAGTGATATTGATTGATTTAAAGGTGGGGTTCTGGCAGAATCATTAGCACACTGAGCAAAATGCCTTGTGGCATTTCATCTGTCTTTACATTCTGAGTTCAAATGCTACTGGTGTTGACCTTGCCATTCATCCGTTCAGGGTTGATAAAATAAGTACAAGTTGTGCACTGGGGTCACTCCAATCGACTTAACTCCTACCTCCAAAATTGCAGGCCTTGTGCCAAAATTTGAAACCAATATATTGACTGATTCAATTAAGCCCTTTGCTCCCTATGGAACATAGACCATTAATATTGTTCTCTACTCTGGCTGTATTTTTCGGTGGAATTTGAACTCAGAACATAAAGACAGAAGAAATACTGCTCAGCATTTCGCCCGGCATGCTAATGTTTCTGCCAGCTTGCTGCCTTTTTTTTTTAATCTTAGAAACAATCACCATCATCATCATCATCATCATCATTATTATTATTATTATTATTATTATTATGTTTGTTTGTTTTGCTTTGCAAATGATAATGATAATGATTACATCAAAAGCAACATATTTTATTTTTAGATGCAACTGAAGGAGTCTGGAAGTCTTATTGACTATATCAAAGCTGATTCTAATAAAGTAAGTAATTTTCTT
Organism: Octopus sinensis; assembly: GCF_006345805.1. NCBI lineage: Eukaryota > Metazoa > Mollusca > Cephalopoda > Octopoda > Octopodidae > Octopus > Octopus sinensis. The sequence continues at coordinate 38,302,350 of NC_043007.1, forward strand.
TCTGTAATTCTCTCTATCTCTCTCTTTCTCCTCCTCCACTTCCTCTCTCTCTCTCTCTTCTTCCTCTCTGCATCTCTTTTTCTTTCTATCTACCTGTCTGTCTATCTCTATCTGTGTGTGTGTGCAAGTGTACATGCATCTGTTATAAAATCTTGAGTTTTGTCCAAGAAGGTTGTAACTCAAAAAGTACTCAGTACATTATAGATGCAGAGTCAATATTTCTTTTATTGACCAGTTGATGCCTGTGCATGATGACCCCCACCCAGTGAGCAACCTTCACAGCATTATGAACCGATGTGACCCTGCTTCTATCACCCTCCTCTTTTGATCATTAATTTTGACTATTTCATATGTGTTCCATCTCAAGACTTTTATAAAATCTTGGCTCTCTATGTAAACAGTTTTTAAATCTTTGGGTCTTTAAATCAAAGGCTGCTCTATTTTAGGGCCTATAGACACATCTAGAAATAAAACACCTGAGGATGATCAGTGATCAAAATGATGGAAAAGTAGTTTAGATAGGCGCAGGAGTGGCTGTGTGGTAAGTAGCTTGCTTACCAACCACATGGTTCCGGGTCCATTTCCACAGCATGCCAAGTGTCTTCTGCTATAGCCACGGGCCGACCAAAGCCTTGTGAGTGGATTTGGTAGACGGAAACTGAAAGAAGCCTGTTGTATATATGTATATATATAAGCGAACTTCTTCACCACACAACCACACTTGTGCTTAATTAATCTTTGAATTAACCTCACATTTTGTACTGTTTCTGTTCCAGATCAATGCGTATATCCTGTTGGGGAAACTGAAGACTGCATATCTTTTGGCTGTGAAAAGCAACAACACTGAAGAAATTCGCCGTATCGGACGAGAAGCCAGTCGAGTGGGCCAGATGTCTGTGAAAAATATCTGTGATCGTTATCTGCTTCAACAGAAACCTTAACTCAACTAAACATTAGGGTGTGTTTTGTTTGTTTTGAATTATGTTTTTTCACTGTGTAAGTATGCTTTTTCTTTTATTTTTAATGTGTGGGTTTTTTTATCATAGTTTTTCAAACAAGGATTTAGTAATTGAGTTAAGTAAGTAAATAAAATTGTTTAGTGATTAAATAATTCAGAGATATCATTGGCATTAAAAAAAAAGCAAGTTATGTTATCATCATCATCATCATTGTCATCATCATTTGTAATTTTACATTTACATTTTTCCATGCTGACATATGCTGCACAGACTCCTTCAGGCAGTTATCTATGGCTGCATGCTATTCCTGATACCAGCTCTTACTTGTTTTCAAGGAAATACTTTATTCCACACAATTGCATGTTGAATTAGTCAAGCCACCAGAATTTTTGCTTATGCAGGACATAAACATCATCACAGACTTCTGCCTACATGGTGTCAATGCTAAATACATAAAGACAAACAGATATGCATGCACACACACACACAAAATTACAAATTAATTAATATAATGAGTTGTCCTCAAACTAGAGATTTGGTCCAAATACCTGTTATATAGTGGAGTCAATTAAAGGTATCCAAAGCCAGGTGGTGTTAAACTAGGTGCTGTATTAAGTTGATTATTCATCTTTTGTTTCAGTCATTGGACTGTAGCCATGCTGGGGCCTACCTTATAAGGTTTTAGTCAAACAGATTGACGCTTACTCAAATATTCAGGCTTTAACCCTTTCGATACCAACCCGGCTGAAACCGCCTTTCACTTTTGTAGTACAAATGTCTTGTTTTCAAAAGTTCTGATAAAATCTGCCACCAAACCTTAGTCGTAATTTATGTTCCTAACACTAGGTTAATGATAACCAAGTTATTTTACTAAATTCATTGTTATATTTAAAGTAATTGAAAGAACTACAGGGGAAATCTCAAAATAAATACGGTAACGAAAGGGCTAAAAGTAAAACTGAAGTGATTGTGAATTGAATATCATAACCAGAGGGCTATGCTTGCTCCCTCACATATATTCATGGCCTTATACCTGGGCACCCTTTTGCTTTTTGTTTTAGTTTTTCCTGTTTTTTAATACATTTTCCCCTTATTTCTTTTCAGTCTCTGCCACCGCATTAAGATAACAACTGATAGCCTGCCCATTCAAGCTGCCACAGGAGTAAGATTGGATATATATCACTGATCAAATTCAAAGCCCAGCAATACATACATGCATACACATGCACATTCATACACACACACACACACACTCACACATACGTGTGGATGTTTCTTTTTTCATTTTGTCTTATGCAAAAAGAATTATTTCAGTTTCATTTATTAAAATGATTATTCTATTAACTGCTAGAATGTATATATCTAATGTCTGCTTTCAAATGAAATTGAAAAGAAAAACAATAATATATAAATTTAAAGAATATTTATAACTGTGCGTGTGTTTGTGTGTGTGTGTATGTGTGTATGCACATACAAATGCATATATAATTTTACATGAATATTTTGGAAAAATTTGGGAACGGGGATAAATTTTGCAATGGAGACAGTGAGTGACAGAATCAAAAGAGCGTCAGAGTAAATGCCTTATGGTAATTAGTTGCATCTCTTTATGTCCTCTCACTAAATCTCTCTGGGTGGTTCTACTACCAAAAGTAAATTGTTAGCAAGACCAAGTCTGGGATTTCTATTTGGTTTGGTGTAGGAAAGAGGCATGTCTGTTATCAAAGTTAATGTGTTAGCAAGACTCAGTGTGGCCAAATTGAATTAATAATGTTGTCTTTATATCAGCCAGACTTAGCCAGTTTGAATATGAAAGATCAAAACTTCACAAATATGAAATGAAATGAAAAGAAAGAAAGAAAGATTGACTATTACCATTTTCTTTTTCATTTTCATCTTGCTATTTTTATATCTGAAATAATTTAAGTATTAATTTTTGGTTGCTTGATTTTTATTTTTTTATCCAAGAAAGAAATTATTTCCTGAAAATTATAAAATAATTGTGATGTTAAAGTAACCAAAAAGAAATTTGAAAAACAAAAAAAAATAATAGAAAAAAAAAGGATTTTGAATAAAAATGTAAAAGGAAAATTAATCACAATTCTAGTAATATAACAAAAGAAAAATGTTGTGATCAATGCTTAAGTTTTATGAAGAAGTCTACAAAGAAAATTTCAAAGAATTAATACTAAGTTCTTTGGTTTAATATTTCAGTGCATCAACTCCATACAGTTAGAGATTCTGTATAGCACTGAAGGTTATCTTTGAATTATTTTTGAAAATTCTATATTATTCAAAACATTATTGGTTATCTTACAAAAGCTTATTAATGTTGGAAGCCAGATACAAACTATGTAAGGGGGCTGTGGTGACCCTACATTATTGCAAATCTTAAAAAGAAAAAGGTAAATGAAAGGTGATATTTATATGCAACACAGTAACCAAGTTGTAAAAGTTTATTTCATGAAGATAACCATTTCTGTCTCCTATGCTGCTACGATAATGAACTGAAGAATTAAGACATATTTATAAAATGATGATGATGATGATGATAACGATTTGTTCTATTACTCAAGTCTTTGGAACTCTCACTGAAAGATTTTGGTATTCACAGAGCGATACAAGGAAAGATGTGTGTGTATATATATATATATGTATTTATGTATACATACATGCATACACACACACACATTAGCTATGGTTCTTTTCCCCCTCTCCCTGCTGCCTATTACAAGTCTGTATGAACATTGGAGGATGTTTTACTCGATACTGCAGGCTGACATGACATCTATAGTATTCCTGTTACCTGACACAGATGAAGAGTACGTCCTCATAATTTATGAATATCTTATGATAATTTAAATCATGATAATTTATACCAATTTTGTAAGTAAGTGCTTTCGGAAATGAAGTTGGAGGGCAGCAACAGAGTTAAATGTTTTGGTCACAGAGCACAGTATAATGCTGTTTACTTCACAAAAATTACTGTGCGTGTATGTGTGTATATATATATATGTAAGTATTTATTATATGTGTATATATATATGTAAGTATTTATTATATGTGTGTATATGTATTATATGTATCTATGTATCTGTATATATAATATACATATATATATATACATAATATTTATATATACATACATACATATGTATAGATATATAATATCGGTATGTTCTCAGAATTTGGTGATTTGGTATTGTTCATAGTAAATGAAAAAAAGTATAATGAATGGAGCAAATTATTTTTTTGTTATAAATGTAAAAGAAACAATGGCGAATTTGATTGAAATGACGAAAAGAAAAGAGGAAAATGTGAAGAGACATTTCCTTGGGTTTGATTATTTTTGAAAAAGTATTAAAAGGAAAAAAATTGTAAAATCCTTCATTTCTATGAAATGATAAACTGAATAGATTTTTTTTCTTCTCATAATCA